>NC_029791.2:22552942-22556389 GCF_000816755.2 Arachis ipaensis | reverse complement strand
AATTCTTCTATTTCTATCTGCCCCGTTGCTTTTTCTCGGAACTCCTCCAGTGTTTTTGGTTTCGCTACTGCTATCGCTTCTTGGAATTTCCCGGGACGAAGTCCACTTTTTATGGCGTGTAGTTGCACTTCTGGATTAAGGTCAAGGATCTCCATGGCTGCCTCCGTAAAACGTGTCATGTACTCCTTTAAGCTTTCATGATGTCCATGCTTAATTGTGCTGAGATAGTTGGAATCTCTTACGTAGAATTTGGAAACTGCAAAATGGATAAAAAATAGCTTTGCAAATTCGTCAATGCTTGAAATGGAACCTGCAGGTAAATTAAAGAACCATAATAACCCGGCGCCGTCTAAGAAGGTGGGGAATGACTGACACAAGATGGGATCGGAATCACTGCTAAGAAACATCATAGACTCGAATTTTGTAACATGAATTTTAGGGTCTCCGATCCCCTTGTACGGTGTCAATGTCATTGGGAGAGTAAAATTCTTAGGCATTTTAAAATCCATGATTTCTTTGGAAAAAGGGCCTAATCGTTGCCTTTCCCCTTTCGGAGGTGTTTTCCATGTTTTTGCAGTTGACTCTGCTTGGTGGTCTCCATGAGGATTGCTGTTGGGCATTTTTTTGTCCTTCTCCTCCTCACCGTCGTTTTGCCTTGCTGCCAATAATTCGGCCATACGTTGATTCTCTGCTAATAGGGTTGCGTTAGCTGTCAAGAGTTCGGCGTTAGAAAGGTTGTGCTGCGGGGCCACCGAGTGATCTGTCATGATTTGGTTGTGTTCCTGCCAAGAGAAAAAAGGAAAAAGGTACAAGAAAAGTAGATACTCGTCAAGTCAGTACTTAAAAAGTGAGGCTACTCCCCACGGTGGCACCAAATGTTCTGGCAAGGATATTCTTCTCTGCGCTATACGTCGAACTCTAGATGTTGATGGCGAGAGATGACCTTGTTTGTCACTTGAAGTATCCACCTTGAACACGGACCCGAGCGTGGTACTTGCAAAAAGGACTCCGACGCTCAAGTCAATAAAAATATCTCTTAAAATTTGCGTGTATGATTGAGTTGTTACTGTGTGACTTGTGTGTTTAGACTACTCATGTTGCTGCCGTTTTATAGGCTTTTAGGGCTTTGAACTGTTCAGGGGCTTGTTGAGCGGATCTCGACTTCAGCCGAGATTCTTGGGGAGTATCGTCTACGTGATAAGTTCCTATTTATCTGCAATTTTGAATTGTTTGACATGGCCGAGATATAAGTTGTTATTTCCGAATTTATAGGGTACGATACAAAAGGTATTTTTTTTTTGTGAGGACGAGATAAATAAAAAAGAATAAAGACCAATAATATTATTTTTAAAGGTATCTTGTATGCAGTGAAAATGAAATTCAGACAGTCCTTTATATTAGCTTTCATATTTTCAAACAAAACGCGGTTGGGTAAGAAACAGAGGATAACCCATTCATTGTTTCATTTCATACACAATTCATGGGCAACGGCTTCCTTTTCCCACTACTTTTTTTTTCCTTTCCAAATTCGGTTGAAATGAAACAAAAAGAATGTGGAGGCATTCAATTGAGAACGCGGAAAGATCCCTTAAAATACTAAGCAGGTGGTAGTTGGTACACAACGAAATTAGTAAAATAACATTTCTCTCTTGGTCGCAGAAGTACGGCTAATACGAGGTGAAAATGCAGCCGATTCTTGCAAATGGGAAAAAAATGATGATCATGATGCGCGCTTTTTCAATAAAAAATATATATTATGTTCGAAGAAACTGAGTTCTACAGGAAGAAGATAGAAGTTTCAGTGTTCAAAAAGAGAACGTAGAGATAAAATGGTTGAGAAATAAAATTGATTTCTCATTTCCTAAATAATGACAAATTACAATATGTATAATGCACTAATCTTCCTATATGTATTGTCTAATGACTCTAATCAACCTAGCATAATAGCGGATTTTACAACCAACTCTAACGGCAAGTTTTCTATTTTCAGTGCTTACAACAAACTCTTAGCTACCGGATCAACTTGGCAAACAAACTTCTCTCTGCTGAGCTCATTAACTTACACCTAGAAAGTGGTTTAAAGTTTTCATACATGGTACTCGTATTTAGTGAACAAAATCGTCATCTATTTGGAGAAAAATGATTTTGGAAAAGTATTAGACCTTATAAGAAATTGGAGTTCTTAATTACTTATATACGACTAAGCTAAACAAATTAATGCTGTTATAATTTTTAAAAAAGCATAGAGTTGACATTTTGTGATCACTAATGATGAATATCAATAGCTAAGAGAATAGAGGTTGAATTCTTGGCCTCTTTTTATTTTGTTTTCAAATTGAGAATCTGTTGAATCACTTTGAGTAAAAAAATAGTAGACACTTTGGTTTTGTCTCTCATCAAGGGAGGAGCCAAAACAAAATAACATGCAAGGTATAGTTCAGTGAAATATAGAATATTCAGGAAATAATTTTGTTTTGTCTCCTAAAATGTAGAACCAGAAATAGAGAAGAGAAAGAGAGGTGACACAGTCATATATCCTAATTCAGTTATTTACTGCAATATAGCCTACATCTAGTCTCCATCACAACAATGACCGAATTTCACTACCTTTAAACAAGATTAAAAACACTAATTTTCTCTAGAATTCTACCCAATACTATTCAAAACAAATCCAGTTTCTAACCCAAACCAGATTTGACTAGAAACTCATCCTAACTTTCAACAACAAAGTGCTTACCCAACTTACAAAGGAATTTCCTCAGGATCATGACAACAAAATAGAAAAACTTACAAAGGATTTCTGAAATAAATATAAGCTTTTCTCTAAGTCTAACTCTCTTATCTTTTTTCACTCAATGACTTTTTCATACAATCCTCACTGTTATGTATTTTGTAAGATCCGGTTAATTAACGGCTAATTAACCCATAAATAAGAATTTATTCTAGAAAGCCAAAAATGTTATTTTTATGGCTTAATATGATAGAGGAAATTGAGACGAGAATTTCGGTACCAATTTTATAGAAATCGGACCAAGATTGGACCGAACGGGCCAAACCGGGCCAACCGGACCCAAAGTGGGCCCTTGGCCCAACATAACTAAACCAAAACCCTAGTTTTCAGCACTCTCTCTCTCCTCACACAACACCAAACACGCTGAAAAAGAGAGGAAATGGGGGAAGAACACTCTCTCAAACCTCTATCTCTCACTTGATCTTCAAACCACCATAACTTTTGATCTAGAGCTCCGATTGCCGCTCCGTTTGCGGCCACGCGTTCACCGCGGAGAGCTCTACAAAACCCATACAATCAATCTTGAGGTAAGCCACGTTTTACTGTTCGAAATTCCAGCCCTTGATTTCGAGTTTCATGAGCAAAAATGTTGAGATTTTGGGTTCTTTGATGTTATAGGACCCAACTCTCTTGAAGGAGAAGGTTAATCTTGTCTC
>NC_029791.2:22539239-22540483 GCF_000816755.2 Arachis ipaensis | reverse complement strand
GGTTATCTTCGCAGCCGGATTTTGAGTCTTGATATTCCCGTTTTTGACACTCTTTATATATATGATCTTGCGTTAGCTTATCCTTTTCTCGTTACGTTATCGATCGGAGTGTTGCGCGTTCGAGTTACGGTTTTTGTTTACCCCTTTTTCTACAAAGGCTCCTAGTTATAATCAATTATTCATACTACTATACGTACTAGATTTTTGTTTTAGAGGTCGTAATACCTTGCCATCTCTGAATTATGACTTAAGCATAAGTCTCTGTATGGTAGGGTGTTACATATTTTACCATTGAAGACAAAGAAAGACTAGACTAAGAAAATAAGATATTCAATAAAAACCATGAATGAGAAGAATGGTAATAGCTCTGTAAGCTATGGGAATCCAAATGTTGTGCTCTCATTCTTTACTTCAACCCTTGGTCGTTCACCCCTTTAATAGAGGAGTGAAGCTTCCAAAACTTGAAACTTGTTTTAGCACGTTGGACTTTTTCTCCCAAAAATCAATAGTAGCAGTGGCATCACAAAGAAGAGATAGAGTAAAAGCAGTGACTGAATCATACATGTATCGATACCTTTTATCTTCTCTTTCAACCTTTTTTAAATTGCTTGTTAAATTTGAACCCTTCATTCTTACTTTGCCTCCAATTCAGATTTTTTTATCATAGATTCACAATAGAGTATCACTATCTTCCATATCTTCAACTTTTTACTTTTGTGCATTCAAGGAAAAGATTTTTTCATCGAGCTTTAATGAAGCACAAATTTAAAAACTCTTTTCTGTGATTTACCCTTCAGATGTGATCTTGCTTTTAGTCCTAACTTCTTTGACTTCCTTTTCTTGCTTAAATTTGACAACTCTCTTTTATTCTTTGATTTTATCCTAGCTTCAGAATATTTTTTTTCTTATGAGTTTTTACCTTGGTGTTGGAAGAGAAAAAAAGAGAGAGAAGAGAGAGTTTAATTTTAGTGGTGTGGTATTTGGTTCAGAAACAAATGAAACTTGAATTATTTAGTTATCATCTAAGTGAATGATTAGACTTGAGCCACCATTTTGAACTTAGTTATAGATATGGACTCATTTTACGATTGAGGCCAAAGCATTTCTTTGTTTCGATTGAGGCTTAAAAAGGAAATTTGTTGTTGCAATTATTTCTTTGATCTTTTGTGTAAGTGAGCTAGACGTAATTTGGATTTATTTTCTTGCTCTTTGGACCAGTTTTAATTAAATTAATTTTTTGTATA
>NC_029791.2:22537915-22538811 GCF_000816755.2 Arachis ipaensis | reverse complement strand
ATTTACTCATAAAATTATTTTATATAATTTATATAATTAAAAAAATATTAAAAATAGTTAAAATATATAATTTATATTTTAACATAAATAAAATATTAAAATATTATTACAATTTATTTAAAAATGTTCTATATTTTATATATACCGTATATCTGTGTCTTATAAAAAATGGCGTATACCATGTCTTGTCTTATGTCTGTCAATGCTTCATAAGTTTCAAACAAAACGCTTTTTGCGAGAAAAAATTTTAATGGAGAACACCTTACTTCTCGAAAAAAATTAATGCGAAGGAGTGAGCGCGAAGGACCATTAACAAAAATTAATTAATAATAAAAAGACCAATTACATTATCAATAATACTATACATTAAAAATTTCTTTTTCAATTATTAAACGGGGCCTAGGTCTAAGAGAGAGGAAATTACAAGGCTATAGTTTTACGGGTACAAACATCCCATTTTGATCATCAACAAAAAAAAACCCTAACTCAACGGAGTATGTCTAAGAATAGAAAACATGTGTATAGTTTTAAGTTGTCCTTTGCTAACCAGTTGGCACATTGAAATTTAATTTTTCAGAGTCTATTTTTGAGGTTGAGAATATCCCGAATGAGGATACTGTGATATCTTCCTTCTTTTTCAGCGATGTTAATACAATCATAACCTTCTTTCGAATTCATTTCAATTATCATCCTCTGCATACCATACTGAGATTCCATGTCATTTCTATTTCTTTGAGTATTTCCCAAATTTCAACATGAGTGATGCTGTCTTCTATCCTGGCTTCAAATCCTCCAATCCATTCTTCCTTCAAATTTTTTTATTAATCAAGTCCAATTAAATTAGTCTAACATCAATAAAAATAATTATAAATATACAGTATTATTTTAAGTCTTAT
>NC_029791.2:22537436-22537822 GCF_000816755.2 Arachis ipaensis | reverse complement strand
GCATACCATTATTAAAAAAAAAGACATATTTAAATAAAATTTACGAAAAAATCATTCATTTTCTTGATTTTGGTGTAATTTTAATTTTTAATTTTTTTTTACGAAAAAAAATATCACATACCAAAATTAATTATCAAGAATAATACAAGCAATAACTATAACTATAACCAAGTCTTGGGATAAAATGAATTTGTATAAGAAAAATAGTTAGTGATCTTTATTTTTAGGTATCAATAACGTCATATGAGTAATACTTAAAATATTACAATATTGATAAAAGAAGATTAAGAAATTTAGGGTTATTAAATTTAGAAATTTAAAAGTTTAAAATTTTAGATTAGAATTTTTATTTTTTAAAAGATTCTTTTTAAGATAATCATTTGGTC
>NC_029791.2:22527104-22527436 GCF_000816755.2 Arachis ipaensis | reverse complement strand
AATTATTTCTTCTCTTAAATCTTCTAATTTACTTTTTTCCATTAGGTGACGTTTTTTCTTTGTGAAGAGCTACGGTTTTAAATGAAAAGTGTGGCTTTAGAAAGTGTGGTTTAAGGAAGCAAATCTTTAAATCTGTACAGATTTAGATCTGTACCATATAATTTTCTATGTATTTATGATGACTTTGATTAGTATTTAAAGTTTGGTTTGGTAAAACTTTTATTTTTTAAAAATTGTAGTATTTATGTTCAGTAAATTAAATTAAAAATGACTTTTAATAAACATAAATAACAATAAATGTATTTAGTAAAATAGTTTTTAAAATTTAAAAA
>NC_029791.2:22523873-22525004 GCF_000816755.2 Arachis ipaensis | reverse complement strand
AACTGAACTTTTTGATTTATCAAACATAAAATGAGATATTTATTCTTTTAAAAAGTACAAATACATTTTTAAAAATTTTTATCAAATTAAGTCTAAATATCCTATATTTGTTAAATATTAATGTAAAATTCTCATTAAATGTTAATCATGAATAATATTCTTGTCCAAAATCATTTTTTTTAATTTAGTTAAATTAGTCTTTTTGAATCATTTTAATGTAATTAGTCTTGGTCTTTTTTTTATAATTATTTCTTGATGGTGGTTGTCACCAAAAAATCTCGTTAGTGGTCTTGAGGAATGAGGATTAATGTTTCCGTACTTTTCCCACTACTTTTTTCCTTTCCAAATTCTAGGCAATCAATTGATGAGAACGCTATTAAAATACTAAGGCTTGGTTTGGTAAAGCTTTTGTTTTTTAAAAGTAGTTTAATTGTAGAAAAAAATTGTATAATTAAAACTAATATTTTAAAAATATTTTATAAAAACATTTGTATTTAAATAACTTGTGAAAAGATAAAATTAAAATTAGTGTATTCAAATATATAATGAGAATTTTAAATTTATAAAAAAAAATGAGAAAAAACTGATGAAGGGGCTAATTTGGTGCACGATATTCAATTTTAGGGACTAAAATGAGTCATTACATGCAAAGTAAGGGACCAATTTGGTGCACATGTAACGATGACATCGTGGATGACACGCGGACAAATAGCATTGCGACACGTGGCATAATCTGACACGTGGCAAAATAGCATTGTGACACGTGGCATACCTATCCATGTCGGCTTGCCACGTGTCGTTAACCGACACATCATCATATCGTTACACGTGGCCGAACCATGAGGTGACACGTGTCACCAAAAATCTACGTCATCAAGCCACGTCAGCACGCCGTTAACGGAAAACGGGTCAGGGACCACCATGGTGCAAATTTTTCAATCTCAGGGACGTAATTGGTGCAATTGAAATCTCAGGGACGGCGTCAATCTCGAAGACCGTTATGGGGATTTAGTCAATATTTCTCTCTTGGGTCGCAAAAGTACAGCTAATACGAGGTAAAAAAGCAGCAGATTCTTCCAAATGAAAAAAAAAAAAATAATGATAATAGAATTTAATATTGATAGATTATTT
>NC_029791.2:22520179-22523812 GCF_000816755.2 Arachis ipaensis | reverse complement strand
ATCAATTTTAATAATTTCTAACATTTTTTTGATATAAATAATTATTTTTTATATTAATTATTTGAATAATAGTTAAAAAACGATGTAATTAAATGCCTAGCTATCTAAAACATTTTAATTTTACGATGGTAGTGGATGAAAAATAAATCCATGGTAATGGTAATGTATGCTGCTGCTTCTTCGAAACTTGGTCTGAATGACCGAGAAGCTGGCTTATCTTTTGCTCATTAAATAAATAATTAATGTGTAAACTAAAATTAATTACTAAAATTAGTTAGTAGTATATAAATACATGTGTAATTTAATTTATTTTTAATATATTTATATTTTAATATATATTTTATACTAATAGCAACTCGTGGTGAAATTCTGTCAATTGAAATAGGGAAGAAGAGGCGAAGAGCTTTTCAGCTAAGCACTTACCCTTTCCTGCTTACTGTGTATGAACTAAGCCTTATTAGCTTCACGAAAACATGCCTACTGGTTCTTCCTTGCCAGACCACATTGAAAAATGGAAAAATTGGGTGCTGCATGAGCATGAGCCTCATAAATGGTGGATAATGAGTGTCCCGTCAGCTGTGATTGGACTCACCTGTTTTGCTTTCAGCTACTTCAACCATCATCTCAAAGCTTGGAACCTGATGTTGAAATTCTCCATCTCCATTGCTCTCATTGCCCTCATCGGTATTGCAGTTTTATTTGCAAGAAGATGGCCAAATGGGAACAGAGCATGGGTTAAAGCGCATTTGGTATTGGTCGCGATTACAGTCACCTATGTCGCCACCTTCTTTCTTGATAAAGAAAAAGAGGAGGAACCGGATGTATTACGCCTGGTATCCTATGCTGCATTTGCTGTGACGTCTTTAAGTCTAGCAATACAGACTCAAGTCGAATTTTTCGGGGAAATCGTATACTTTTTTGTTGGAGTTCTACTTATAAGACTCATGGAGATAAACTGGTGGTTGGCTATCTTCCCTGGAGCATGCTTCAGTTATCCACTCATTATTCTTTCTTCATTTCTACATGAACTATCAGAAAAACGCATCCCCACTCATACGAATTCATCAGCTTCACCAACCTATAGCGAAACTTCTTATGTTGAGAATACCTCTTCTATAGGCTCTGGCACTGCAATGAGTCCACAACAATCCAATAATACCGATACCGGTACTGTTCCTCTTTTAGCGCCTCCACCAGTTCGGAGTGATGATCTCTTAGACGGGTTCAGGCGTGCTCTAGGGACGCTTAATGGGTTGGATAGGGAACTTGCATGGGAGTTAAAGCGCCCCTTGGGAGATTACCTTACAGATAGAAGTGAAGAGGTTCCAGCGGTACTGGGGAACGACTCCAACTTCCTAGTGGATAGGATTTCGTCACAGGTACTTGATGAGCTGAATCGCTTGATGATGAATTCGACCCAGTTTGATGATGACATGAGGAATTTGGTGGTGGATGAATACAGCAGAAGCCGGAAACGGTTCTTGGAGACATGCCAGGTGGAGTTACAGTTGAATGTGCATAAAATGAACACGATGAAGAAGTGGATTAAAGTTTCCAACATAACATTAAGGATACTATTTCCTAATGAACGGAGACTCTGCAATCGAGTGTTTGGCTCTTCATCTGACATCTGGGGTGAGTGTTTCATGCAGGTTTGCTCGGAATGGGCACGAGATTTACTGAACTTCGCGGATCAGGTTGCAAAGAATGGACTTAAATATCAGAAACGTGAATATTTGCCCCAGCTTTTCCAAGTGTTGAGAGCACAATGTGATCTAATTATTCCATCTTTTGAGTTACTGTTTTCTAATACTGAAATCAGGGGTGCACTCTGGACTGAAGCAATCAAAGTTAAAGAAAGACTGTGTAGAGCAATTAAGGATTACTTTTTCATGGGGTTGGAGGATTCGGCTCACGCAGATGGAAGAAACCAGTCAATCTATTATAGTTATGGAATTCATGGCAGTATTGTCCAAGTAATGGAACGCCTCAGTGATGCCTTCAAAGAAAGAGACACCCTTGGATTAATCCTCCAAGATTACCCCATAGTTCCTGTTAAGGAGGGAATGACTTTGCTTGCTAGTCACATTTCTTGGATGATCGATCTGCTGGAGGCCAATTTGGAAACCTTCACAGAAAACAGCGAGGATGCTTCCCGGGGCTGTGTTTACTTAATTAATAATTTTAATTACATAGAAAGGGAAGTCCATGATACTCAATTGGACACCATTTTGGGGCGTAGTTGGCTCGAAGAACAAAGTGGCAAATTCGATGGGTACCTCGAGAAATATCGAAGAAACTCATGGGATAAGGTGTTGGGCTACTTGAAGTTGGATAGCGAGAACGTGACGGAAGAGTCAATGAAAGAGAAGATCCAATTGTTCAACGAGCACTTTGGCAAAATGTTTTATCATCATCGTAGATGGTCAGTTCATGATACAGTTAGGGGAAAAATGAAAGAATCGGTGAGCAAGGTCTTTGTTCCAAAATATGGAAATTTCATTGAGAGGTTCCGCGAGATTCTTGGGGATCATGCTGATGACTACATCAAGTATTCAACATCGGAAATTGAAGATTGCTTCACGGTGTACCTATTTTCTGGAAGTGGATATAGTAGTACGGATGATGATGAATAAGTTGCCAAAAGAGAAAGGTAAGGCTACGCAAGCTCCTGACTTATCTGCTTGTTTTATCTTTCCAATCCAATGAATGTAGTGACCGATCTGCAAATGAACCTAATCTTTCGAGAAATAGAAAGTGATTTAGCGAACAAAATCGTCATCTATTTGGAGAACAATGATTTTGGAAAAATAATTAAGGCATTGGGGTTCTTACTTTTATACCACTAAGCTATTCAAATTAATTCTCTTCATATAAGTTTTAAGAAAGCATAGAGTTGAGCTTTGTGATCACTAATGTTTACTATTACTGATTATATATAAGAATCAAACTATCTTACTTTTCATATAAGTTTCTCCTTTTTGTCCACTTTGTTTATCTGCTCTCACTGAGATTTACTGATTCACCCTTTATATTATCACGTTTGCAGGCGCTTTTTGTTTGGTTGATACTTGCATGATTGCTATTGTTTTTGTAGTGGTATACTTCCAATATGTTTGTTGGGAGGCTAGGATACTGCAGGTAGCTTCTCATTCTAAAATCTGTAACAATAAAGTTAGCTAGGTACTTGGCCATTTTAGTTATTTTAAATAAATTTGAGATGTAATTATTCTTTAGCTATAAGCTTGGGAATAAGTATTATTTTGGATTTCAAAAAGAATTAAGAAGGCCGAAAAGGCTCCAGCTGAATAGCCTCCCTCAAAATGAAGAGACACTGAGGAGAACAAAAATGAAGGAAGAAGAGCTGGATGATCTCATAAGGATGGAAGAAATATGGTGGAGTCAAAGTCAAGAGCAAACTGGCTAAAAAGGTGACCGGTGACAGATCAACATGTATTGCCAATGAACTATACTTTAAGGAGGCCATTCAGATAAAGATGCATAAACGTCTTTTTTTAAAGATGTTTCTATGTTAGTGTTTTAATTGATTTCTGTATAATTTATTCGGTATTCTTCATCACATATTATTAAATTTCTCAAAAGATTTTCTTTCCAAAAATAAAAAAAAATATT
>NC_029791.2:22501849-22520154 GCF_000816755.2 Arachis ipaensis | reverse complement strand
AAAGTTTTATAGTTAAAACTTTGAAGTAGCAGTGAGAACTGTTAATACGTTGGTCAGCCCAGATCGTAGTCTCGGTTGTAAGTCCTAACTAAGGCAGTGAATCTGTTGGTTACCGAGGGTGGTCCCGTAACTCACAAAGTTCTAACCATAAAATGGCTAGTTTGTTGAGAACGATGAGTAGTTTAAATTTAGGAAAAAATAATTCTTTAGTAATAAAAACAGATAATGATGAAGCATCCACCTCTGGAACTAAGAACGAATTAGAAATAGCTAAGCTAGAAGAAAGTTTTCATAATTGGAATATACCTATAATAGATAAAGATAAAGTATATAAAAAGAGAAACTTCTGGGAAGGTAGAAATTATAAAATTCATATGTTAGAATATTGTAAACCAGGAACAAGTAGTAATAAAATTATTACAATCTTAGAAGAAGATAAGTTGAAAAAACATAGCAGTAAAGGATATAACTTCATCCATATAGGATTAATACAAGTAGCCGTAAAACCTAATTTTAGAATAGGAATTAATTTGCCTGTATTATTAACCTTAAGAGATACCAAATTCTAAAATTTCAGTAATTCATTAATAGGAATATTAGAAAGTAACTGTCATGACGGACCAGTCTTTTTTAATTGTTATCTAAATTATGCTATGAATTTAAAAAATGAATATACATGGCAAGCCTTAAAATTACAAGATCTGATGAGACAATTATAAATGAGAAATATGATCCATTCGAAATAATCTATAGAATATATTATAAAATTACTAAGGTTAATTATGATTTTAAAGCATTAAGATAATCTTCAAAAGAAGAAACGATAATTATGCATGCAAATCTTTAAAGATCTAATATACAGACTCCTAGAAGGTTAAGTGCATGTTTGGGCGCCATTATTTTGTTAAAAAAAGATCTTTTTTCAATGAAAAAAGATCTTTTTTTTTTATTTTTTAACGTGTTTGGCAAATTTCTAGTAGTAAAAGTAAAAGCACTAGTAAAATCAAAAAAAGATCTTTTTTGAGAAGCTGTAATTTACATCTTTTTTTAAAAGATCTTTTTTTCTTAAAAAAAAGATGTTTTTCGTGTAATAAATGAACAAAAAAGTACTTTTATATTGTTATACCCAAACATAATTGATAGATAAAAAGACCTTTTTACGTGAGATATCCAAACATAAAATTACTTTTACTTCTCTATAAGATCTTTTAAAAAAAGATAACTCGAAAAAAGATCTTTTCTCAAAAGCTCACCCAAACAAGCCCTAAGACATGAAGAATTAAAAAGCAAAATGCCTGAAGAATGGGTAATATCTGATGGTATTGAAGAGCCACAAATACAAAATACTAGAATAAGAGAAATAATAAGAGAAGAACCAGATATTAGAATTAGAATGAATAGATCCCAATCATTAAGAATTCCTGATAATGTTGAAACTATTAGTCATAGAAATTCCATAGATAACTCATCAATAGGGAATATGGATGATATTGTAGGAATCGATAACAGAAGGCCACATATAGCCACTGCTGTATACAAATCACCTTCAGAATTTGATCCAAGTGAATCACAAGTTTTATCAGTAATTATTAAGGAAGAACCATTTGAGATTGATAAAGAATGGATAATACAAGATTTTAATGCTGATTATAATAAATCACTAAGAGATTGGTATTTTACCAATCATTCAGAAAATGAAGTTATTAGACTAAGAGAACTGTTCTATGATTTTATGAAAGAAAATAGAATTAGTTTATACTTCTTTGATTGGTATGTTAATTATTACTCTAAACCCGATAAGAAATTATGTCCTTTAACAAAATCGACTGTTGTTTGGAAAACAAGCTCAGGATCAGTAATAGAATCTGAATATCCTCCTAAAGAAACTATCAAAATACCAATTGGAAAAGACTTAGAAGTTGAAGCAACACCTTATAAAGATAGCAATGCAAAAGGAAATATAGAAAAAAGAGATATTAAGAAATTACATCAACAATTAAACTTTACTAATACCATATTAGATATAATGAAAAATCAATTAGGAAGAATGGAAAATATGGAGAAAGTCATTAAGGTAGAAAAACCTATAGAAAAACCTATATATAAGTTACAAAGTTTAGATAATATTAGTTTAAAATCTAAGGTAGAAGCAGAAGTTGAAGAACTAAAAGAAAAACTTAGAAGTATTAGTCTAGAAAAATTAACAATTAATACATTGCAAAAAGAAGAAGAATTAGAACTAAATAAAATATCCCATAAAAGAGATTATCCTAAAACAAGAAATTATTACTCTAGACCATCACCAATAGATGTAGGCCTAGAAGAAAGAACACAATTAGTACAAAATAGCTTCACAGGATCAGACTTAATAGAATGGAATATAGATGGATTAAGTGAACAAATCATCTTAGATCAAATGTGTAATATGACTATGGCTGCAACTGCCTATAAAATGAGAAAAGCCTCCGATAAAGAAGCAGCAATTATGATAACCCAAGGATTTACAGGACAATTAAAAGGTTGGTGGGATAACTTTCTCAGCATCCAAGAAAAAGAATTAATTATTAATAGTGTTAAACAAGAAGATCAGTCACCAGATGCTACATCTACATTAATATATACCATTATTAAGAACTTTGTAGGAGATCCAAGTACCTTTAAAGATAGGATAGGAACTCAATTAATGAATTTAAGATGTCCAACCATGTCTGATTATAGATGGTATAAAGATGTTTTTATGTCAAAAGTTATGATAAGAGATGATGCACATGCACCTTTCTGGAAAGAAAGATTCGTAGTAGCCTTACCAAAATTATTCTCTGAAAAAGTATTACAAAAATTACAAACACAGTTTGGGACCCAGATTCCCTATAACTCATTAACCTTTGGACAATTGCATAATATAATAGTACAAATAGGTATAGAAGTATGCACAGATACCAAGATACAACAGAAAATAAAACAAGAGATTATCACGGGGAAAAGAGAACTTGGCACTTTCTGTTATCAATATGGAATAACTCCTGAAAAAGCACCTAGTGGGCAGCATAAAATTAAAAAGAGAAAATTTTATAAAAAACCTAAATATAATATAGACAAACCCTTTTATTATGAACAGAAACATTATAAAAAATTCCATAAAACTCCTAAAGAAAAACCTAAATCTTCTAATAAGAAAAAACAAGTAACATGTTGGAAATGTAAAAAGCAAGGACATTATGCTAATAAATGTACGACAGAAAAAAAGATAAATAAAATAGAAAATAAATAGATTAAACATGCTTTGACAGTCATATTAATCAATTCAGAATCAGAAGAAGAATCAATTTATGAGGATTCTTCTGAAACTGAAGATTACTTTATACAACAATTAGACCTTATGTCGGAAGAAGAAAGCTCAGAAGGAAATAGTGGAAAAGAAGAACAGAATAATTGTTTAGGAATAGGATTATGTAACTGTAGAAATTGTGAAAAAACTGTAAATGTTTTAACTAGAGAACAAACTTCTACACTAGTCAAAATAATAGACAAGTTAGAAGATACTCCATTAAGAGATGAGTTCATAAGACAATTAGCTAAATTAGTTAAAAAAGAAGACGAAAGTAAGCAAGAAATAAGACCAATAGAAATAAAAGAAATTTATAATCGTTTTAAAAACCCACAAGAAGAAGTTTCCCTTAACTCTCTCAAAGAAGAGATAAAAAAGTTAAAAAGAGAAGTTTCAGAATTAAAGCAACAAAATATCAATATGGACTATAGATTACTAAAAATAGAAGGAGAAAATATAATAAAAATCCAAGAACAAACTTTGAAAAATAATGTTAGAAAAACAGAAGAAATTAGTAACATAACAATTCCCAAAAATTATATTAACCTGGGTACAGAAAACTACATAAATATACTAACTTTATTAGTAAGCCAAAAATGGTTCATTACAGTAACCTTAATAGTGGGAGAAGAAAAATTTGATTTTATAGCTATGGTAGATTCAGGAGCTGATGTCAATTGTATACAAGAAGGATTGATACCTACCAAATATTATGAAAAAACTACAGAAAGAATTCTAATGGCAGAAAATGATAAAATGACTATAGACTATAAGTTATCTAAAGCAAAAATTTGTAAGAATAGAGTATGCTTTGCCACTACATTCTTTTTGGCAAGAAATATATCTCATCAAGTTATATTAGGAAATCCTTTTGCTTTATTATTATTATATCCCTTTAATGTTGATATCGATGGAATAACTTGTACCAGAATTCTCAATCATCCTGTTCATTTTGAATTTCTTACTAGACCAAAGCAACATGAGCTCAATATGTTACAACACCTATCTACACAAGTTAGTGTTATGGAAACAGAAGTAAAACAAATTAATTGTTTGAGCCAAGAGAAAATTTTACAGAACTTACCACTCCAAATTAATATTATAGAAAGAAAGACAAAGCAAATTAACTCTTTAAACCAGGAAGTTACACATAAAAGAATAGAAGAACAATTACAAACTCCACAAATACAAGATAAAATAAAAGCAATTGAAGAAAAAATTAAGAAAGAATTATGTAGTCTAAATCCCATAACTTTTCAGCATAGAAAGTTACATGAAATATCTTTACCCTATGAAGATGGGTTTAATGAAAAAGATATACCAACAAAGGCAAAACCAATACATATGAACAAAGAGTATCTAGAATATTGTAAAAAAGAAATACAAGAATATCTGGATAATAAGACCTTCAAAATTACCCTGGAGCTGTACAGGATTCTATGTAATGAAAACATCTGAAATAGAAAGAGGTGCTCCAAGGTTAGTTATCAATTATAAACCTCTAAACAAGGTATTAAAATGGACCAGGTATCCCTTACCAAATAAAAGTGATTTAATTAAAAGATTAAATAAAGCAAATATCTTTTCAAAATTTGATTTAAAATCAGGATATTATCAAATCGCTGTAAAAGAGGAAGATAGATATAAAACAACTTTTATAGTACCCTTTGGACATTATGAATGGAATGTAATGCCTCAAGGATTAAAAAATGCTCCAAGAGAATTCCAAGAAATAATGAATAATATATTTTACCCACATATAGAATTTACCATAGTATATCTTGATGACGTATTGATATATTCAAAAGGAATAAAGCAGCATATATATCATCTAGAAAAATTTATGGATATTATAAAGGAACAAGGATTAGTTTTATCAGAAAAGAAAATAAAAATTTTCACAACTAAAGTAAGGTTTTTAGGATATGAAATTTATCAAGGAACTATAGTACCTATTAAAAGAGCTATTAAATTTGCAAATAAATTTCCAGATGAAATAACTGACAAAAAACAACTCCAAAGATTTTTAGGATGTTTAAATTATGTAGCAAAATTCCTACCTGGAATAAGAGTTAACTGCGAGCCTCTTTATAGGAGATTAAGAAAAAATCCACCTCCATGGACAAAAGAAATGGCTTCTATAATAATAAAGATAAAAAATGCAATAAAAAAATACCTTGTATAAGTATACTAGATCCATCGGCTAAATTGATTGTAGAAACAGATGCATCAGAATTAGGATATGGAGGAATTCTTAAACAAATACCTCCTAATAGTTCAAAAGAGCAAATAGTAAAATATCATTCAGGAATTTGGAACCAGGCTCAAAAGAATTACCCAACAGTCAAAAAAGAAATACTTGCCATAGTATTATGTGTTTCAAAATTTCAAGAAGATTTATTTAACAAAACATTCTTAATAAGAACTGATTGTAAAGCAGCCCCAAATGTTTTAGAAAATGATGTCAAAAATTTGGTTTCAAAATAAATATTTGCAAGATGGCAAGCTATTCTATCATGTTTCAATTTTACTATTGAACATATAAAAGGAGAACTAAATTCACTTCCTAACTTTCTTACTAGAAAATTTTTGCAGGGAAAAGATGGAACAAAAACCAGCCTCCAGTGAAGATTATGGTCAACCTTTTGACCAAGTAAAAGAAACAAAATTACCTATTACCCCTATACTAGCAAAATCATTATCATTAAGACCTGTGACTATGTCACAGGTTGTAAAAGCATCATCATCATCATCATTACCTTCTAAGAGCTCTTTAATTACTACTAATAATAAATTCACACTATTGCAACCATCAGATCTCTATAACACTCAACCCTTGAAAGAACAGTTTCCTTACTATGAAAAGCCCAATCCTATTAAAATATTAACCATTGAAAAAGAATAGTTCAAAAAAGATAGGAAAACCCTATACAAGACTATTTTCCCAAATACCTTTCATTACATTTCTATTAACCCAAAAAAAACCCAAAAATTCTATGAATTCATATTAGTAGACACCGGATCTATTGAATTAACACATTATAAAGACTCCAATACAAAACAGCCCGTTTATTCAAAAATAAAAATTATGAAAATATTATCTCTACAAGAGTGGAAAATACCCCCATATCAGTCTAAAAGCTTCTCTTTGAAATTTGAACCTCAGAACTATACTTATTATGATTATCAAGAAGCATGGAACCATATCTTATTCCTATCACCAAGTCCCCATTCTTGTTTCATATGGTTCAGAAAAGGGATATCATTACAATTTCTCAAATGGTTCCAATCATGGTTCCAGAATTTTGGACCAATAGAAGCCTTCTTCCCAAAAGAAGCCAGCATGGCGTATGAATATTTTAAAAGCAAGTCATCATTCTTACAAGAGTATAAATTCATTTCATTTATAGCAGCTATGAGAATAAGCTGGATTATGACCTAGGAATATGATTCAGCAGCATATGAAGAATGTTCAAGCATACAATATTTGGTAAGAATAATAAAAATAAAGTGGTGGAACAAATATGATATAAATTTGCTGAGTAAAAGAGCAATTGATCAATGGTTATCAACATCACAAAAGCGTCCAGCAACAACAGCCTCAAGCACCACCAATGAACAAATAGCATATAAAAAAGAAACTCAATTCTTAGCGCAGAAGCGACAAATTATGGCAGCCCTAGCAGCGGCAACCTCAGAAGAAGATATCCAAAGCTCTCTGCAAGCAATACAAACAGTACCTCTTGGAGAAGACGAAGAGGTACAGTCCAACCCAGCTCACTATTATCAAGATTCTCAAGATCCATTTGAAATGTAGTAAGAACTATATGAAATCAATGTAAAAGCTCAATCATAAAAGAAAAATGATTTCTGTAAAAAAAAAGAGGTAAAAGTAAAAAAGTAAAAAAGTAAAAGTAAAAAGTAAAATGTAAACAGTAAATATCGGCAAACAGTAACTGTCGGAAAAACAGTAAATGTCGACAAACAGTAAAAATAAACAGTACTGTCGGCAAATAGTACCTAAACAGTGATCACTTGGGGTCTATAAATACTAAAGGCCTCCTTCATTCATGATCATAAAATACTTGAAAGCTCAAGAAACCTCTCTACTTTTATATCTTCTTACTTTATATATTTTCCAAATACTTGTAATCCTCTTCAAGAATTGTATTGAAAGAACTAAAGATTGATGGTTTAGAAGTTATAGTAAACTCTCGTTGCAAGTATAGTTACTAAACCAAGAAATCAACCTTTCTTACAAACGTTTTGGTTGTCACAAGTAACAAACCCCTTTTTTAATTGATAACCGAGTATTTAAACCTCGGGTCGTCTTCTCAAGGAATTGCAGGGAGGTGTTCTTATTATTGGTTATGAGTTTGTAAATTGGGGGTTTTTAATGTATAAGATAAAAAGCGAGAATAGTAAATGGCAAGAAAGTAAATTGTATTAAATTAAATAGATAATAAAACTCTTGGCAAGGTATAAGAATTGGAAGTCCTATCCTGGTTATCCTTATCAATTGTAATGAGAATTGGATTTTTCTCCCACCTTGTTAACCTCTAACTATGAAGGTAAGTTAAGTGGATGAATTAATTCTGATTCCTCAAGTCCTAGTCTTTCCTTGGGAAAAGTTAGAGTTAGTGGAACTCGAATTAATTCTTAAAGAATTCCAATTTTCAATTAACAATGAGTTTGATAACTCAAGAGTCTCCAATGACTCAACCAAAGCCAAAAGGGAAAAATCTAAATTATTTATATAATAAATAAAAAAAAGCAATCATAATTCTGAAATACCTCAATTAGCACTAATAAAGATATCAAATGTAACATGGAAGAGTTCATAAATTAAATTAGGAAAATAAATAAAAAGAACATTGAACCTGTGATGAAGAAGAAATAATTCTAAATCCTAAAACTAAATCCTAAGAGAGAGGAGAGAACCTCTCTCTCTAAAAACTACATCTATTCCTAAAATTGTGAATGTGAAAGCTTGATTATGAATGGATGTATTTTCCCACTTTATAGCCTCTAATTTGTGTTTTCTGGGCCGCAAACTGGGTTAGAAACAGCCCAAAATTCGCTGGTTGCGAATTCAAACACGCTGATTTTCGTCATTGCGACGCGTCCGCGTGGATCACGTGACCGCATCACCTAGCGTCAGAGCAACTATGTCATATTATATATCAAATCGAAACTCCGGACGTTAGCTTTCCAACGCAACTGGAACCGCGTCGTTTGGACCTCTATAGCTAAAGTTATAGTCGTTTGAGTGCGAAGAGGTCAGGCTGGACAGCTTAGCAATTTCTCCAACTTCTTGTATTCCTTCCAATTTTGCATGCTTCCTTTCCATCTTCTAAGCCATTCCTGCCCTGTAATCTCTGAAATCACTTAACACACATATCAAGGCATCTAATGGTAATAAGAGAGGATTAAACATAGGAAAATTAAGGCCAAAGAAGCATGTTTTCAATCAAAGCACATAATTAGGAAGGTAAATGTAAAACCATGCAAATAGTATAAATAAGTAGGTAAAGAGTTGATAAAAATCACTCAATTGAGCACAAGATAAACCATGAAATAGTGGTTTATCAACCTCCTCACACTTAAACCATAGCATGTCCTCATGCTAAACTCAAGAGAAGCTATAAAGATAAAGATGAATGGTAGAATATATGAAATGCAATCCTATCTATATGAATGCAACTACATGCAAAATGTTTCTACCTACTTAGTCAAAAGTAAACAAATCCTTCAAGAAGAAATATGAACTGGATTTCACTAATTCAAATAATGAAAATGAAATACAAATAGACTTGCAAGAAGAAAATAGCTCATGAAAGCAGGGAACAAGGAATTGAGCATCGAACCCTCACTGGCAGTGTATACACTCTAATCACTCAAGTGTTTAAGGTTCGATTCTCTCAATTCTCTACTAACCTTGCTTTCTAAGGCTTGCTTTTTATCTAACAATCAACATAAATTTAATGCACAGATACACATATCAAGAGGTCTTTTAAGGGTTGTAATGGGGTTAGGGTCAAGGTAGGATTGTATTTGGCCAAGTGGACTAAAATCTGAATCCTTAATTAACTTAAACTTTCCACCTAACTTTAGACAATCCATGTAATCATAATACCACATCTAACTATCCATTAACCATGTTTTCCACATATTCATGCATTCTAATTTCAAGTACAGTACATATGCATTGCTTTCACCACTTACTTTGGGGCATTTTGTCCCCTTTTTGCTTAATTGCTTTTTTTTTCTCATTTTTTTATATATATTTTTTTTCTTTTATTTTTCTCAATGCATATGATTAATTTATTGGATGCATGAATCATGTCCTAAACATTTTTTTTCATTTTTTTTTCATATTTTCAGAAAATTCTAACAAACTCAATTCTCAAACCAAATGTATTCAACTTTCCCCATACTTAATTCATGAGCACTCTCACTAGTCTAAGCTAACCAAGGATTCAAATTAAGGACATTATTGTTTTCCGCTTAGAGTTAATGATGTGCTAAAGTAAAGAATAAAGGGGTATAATAGGCTCAACATTGGTTTGCAAAGAATAATGAAAGGGTAAGGCCATATGGGTATGTAAGTTTAGTGAAACAAAGGCCTCAATCATGTAAGTGTATGCATACATCAAACCATGAAAATATAGAATTAAGCAAGACAAAGATCACAATTTTAGAGAGAAAAATACACACCAAAAATAAATTATTGGTTGATAAAATGCAACCAATCAAATAGGCTCAAAATCTCACAGGTTTTGTGTGTTCGAGCTCTAAACCATGTTCCAATATAATATTTCTTCAAACAAGTGTAACATTAAATTTTATTCAAATTAATGAAATGCTCTAAAAGGTTTCTTGAAAAAGAAAATATTACTTCAACCAAGTGGTAAAATATGCACAAAATCAAACAAATATGCAATCAAGCATGCAAATGCAACAACTAACAAGGAAAATAAACCATTGGTGTTGAGATAGAAGAGTAACTAACCCATGGAGATCGATATCAACCTCCCCACACTTAAAGATTGCACCGTCCTCGTGCATGCTGATATGTGCAGGTGGACGGGTTGTTCCAACTAATGCTTTTCTTCAAGGATTGTGCAGATGGATTCGTTTGTCTTCCTTTTAGAAGTTTCTCCTTTTTTCCGTCTTTGGTGGCCAGCCTGAAAGAAGAGGAAAAGAAGAACAGTAACCCAGAAATAAAGATAAAATGAAATATGGTTGGGTTAATGCCAGATAATGAGGGTCTCAATTACATGGTAGCTACAACATGCAAATGAGAAAACAATAGAAGTACATGGCAAATCAAGAGTGCAAAAATTTGCAAAAATAGGGAAGAGAGTGTGGGTAAGGAGAGATAATATAAATTCATGTCAATGTAAAAGTAATACATGTATAAAAGATTGGCATTGATATAAATAATATTATCTAACCAGAATAAAACAAGTCTTTAAGCACCTAAAATAATTCAAGAGAAGATGCAACAGTGAAATAAGAAAATTTTAACACCAAAGGAAAAATAATTAATTTTAGAAAAGAAAATAAAAATATGCACAAAATTAAGATGCAATGAATGAAATATGCAATTAAATAAAATAAAAGATAAGAAGAATGAGAAGGGAAAGAAATAAAGTAAGAAAGAAAGAAGAAAGAAGAAAAGATAGAAGAAATTAGGATTGGGGAAGAAAAGATAAGATAATTGGCACTAATCTGGATAGGTTGTGTGACGCTGGCGACGCGGTCGCGTGGGTGACGCGGTCGCGTGGTGCACAATAAGGTCAGGCAACGCGGACGCGTGGCTGATTTGTGCGATTGGCGCGAGTGCAGCCTCGCGCTCGCACAACTCTCTGTTCAAAACTTAGTTTTGCCAAAATCCAGGGTGACGCGGTCGCGTGGTCGACGCGATCGCGTGAGTGGCCATCATGGGATATGACGCGGACGGGTGAGCCATGCGTCCGCATGGTAAGGCTTGTGCGATCAGCACCAGTCCAGCACCACTCTCGCACAACTTTCGGTCGTGCACCCTTTCTTACGTCGATTTCCAGGTCACGCGGCCGCGTGGGTGACGCGGTCGCGTGGGAGGCCAAAGTTCCCACATGACGTGGACGCGTTAGCGACATGGTCGCGTGGGGTCAAATTATGCTACAGGTGCGCCTCCAGCCACGCTTTCGCGTGACTCTCTGTTCAATTTCTTTTCTTCCTAACGCACTGGTGATGCGGACGCGTCAGCAATGCTGCCGCGTCGCGTGCATTTTTTTTTTATGCATGAAAAGTGCAGAATGCAATGCTAATGTAGATGCAATAAATAATTCCAAGTTCAATGAAAATAAAAATAAAATAAAATAAAAACAAACAAAACGAAATAAAATTGAAAAAGGAACGATCATACCATGGTGGGTTGTCTCCCACCTAGCACTTTTAGTTAAAGTCCTTAAGTTGGACATTTGGGGAGTCCTTCTGTTATGGTGGCTTATGCTTGTATTCATCCAGGAATCTCCACCAGTATTTGGAATTCCAATAGCCTCCGGGGTCCCAAACTAGGCATGTAAAGCCCTTAAGAAGCTTCAAACAGATTCTTAGGCTCCCGGGGTGACAAATGTCAGAGCAGATTCCAGGATCCCAAATCTTGCTTTTACACCCATTTTTGTCGGGATCTGTATTTTTCCAGCCGGGTGATAAGTAATTTGAATTCTCACTGCAGCTACCAAACAACTTCCTAGACCCATTCAGTTGAGCTCTACACCAACCTTTGCGTTTAAACTTAAAGCTTCCAACCATAATGAACCTTACAGGACAATTCTTACCACTGGCCATCTTCCTCTTACTCTTAATGCCACAAAGAGCTCTAAGTTGACCATCCGTCTCCAGTAGCCCATATTCAAGTGGGATTAGAAAGCTAAGGGATATAAATTTTACCCACTTGAATGTTGTGAAGGATGATGGCAACTTAGGGGGAGGGGTCTCCAATAACTTTGGCAAGGTGATTTCAAGCTCCACTCCCTTGTGCTCTTTGACAACTTCCACCTCTTTGCAAACTTCTTTAATTTCAACCTCTTCCTCTTGGTAGCTTTCTTCCAATTCAATCTCTTCTTTATTACTTACCAAGGGCGTGGGAGGTAGTGCTTTTTCTTCTTGAATCTCCATCTCTTGATCAACCTCTCCCAAGTCTTCAACTATGATATGCTTTGGAGGTTGTACACCCTCCTCAACATCAAATGCAACCGTCTTGGAAGGAGGTTCTATGTCTTGAGTTTCCCATGGAGGTTCTGCATCTCCTAAGTCTTCAACCACTTCTTCCTCTGCAACTACTATGACTTCCTCCACTTGTTCCAATACAAAGCCATGTTCCTCATTATCCACCGAAGTTTCTAGTGTCTCCTTCATGCTTTGCTCTTCTTTTGATTCTCCACATGTAGCCATGGGAGTTCTTTGAGTGCTCAGATATTGGGAAGCTATTATATTTACTAACTCGTCTAAGGCGGCCGCAAAATTTATCACACTCTTATTCATCCTTTCTTGCCTTTGAAGAATAACGCGAAGTCTGTCATCCATTGGAGGTTGGGGTGGATATGAGGATTCATTGGTTGGGAGAGAGGGTTCATAATAGGAAGGTGGTTCATCTTGATAATGATATGGAGATGGTGAATATTGAGGTGGTGGTTCATGAGAGTAGTTGTGTTGGAAAGGTGGTGGTTCTGTGTATGGTTCATATGGCTCATAAGGTGGTTGGTATGGTGGATACGGGTTAGGATCATATGGTGGTAAATGGTGAAAAGGGGCTTGTGAGTTTGGTGGTCCAAAGTCATGTTGATGAAATGGTTCATAGGCATATGGTGGTGGTTGTTGATAGTCCATTGGAGGTGGTTGTTGCCATGAGAGTTGATCAAATCCTTGTGGCTCCTCCCATCTTTGATTGTTCCAACCTTGATGCCTGTTCTCATTGTAATTTCTTTTTCCTGCAATATAATTGTAACCAGACTCATAGCCAAAGGGGTGAGAGTTCATAGTATCAAATAAAAATTAAAAATGAAAATAAAAACAATTTTAAATTAAAAGGTTATTTAAATTTTGAATTTGAAAATTAAATTTTGAAATTTGATTTTTGAAATAAGATAAGATAAGATTTTGAAAAAGATATGATTTTTGAAAAATATTTGAATTTTGAAATTTAAAACTAAGATAAGATAAGATAAAAATTTTAAAATCAAAATCTGAAATTTTTTTTATACAAATTTCGAAAATTCAATTAAAATAAATAGAAAAGATATTTTTGAATTTAATGAGGAAAGAGAAAAACAATAAAATGACACAAAACTTAAAATTTTTTAGATCAAAACGAAGAAAACAACTAAGAACAACTTGAAGGTCAAGATGAACACGAAGAACAACTTGAAGATCAAGATGAACACCAAGAAAAAAAAATTTTTTTTTGAAAAATTTTTAATAACTAAATAAAAACCAATAACCTCTTAATTTACGAAAAAGCAAAAAATAAAAATAAAAATAAAAATAAATAAACAAGCAAAAAGTAAATATTTACAATAACCAATAATAAGGCACACGTTTGCAATTCCTCGGCAACAGCACCATTTTGAAAGAACTGAAGATTGATGGTTTAGAAGTTATAGTAAACTCTCGTTGCAAGTATAGTTACTAAACCAAGCAATCAACCTTTCTTACAAACGTTTTGGTTGTCACAAGTAACAAACCTCTTTTTTAATTGATAACCAAGTATTTAAACCTCGGGTCGTCTTCTCAAGGAATTGCAGGGAGGTGTTCTTATTATTGGTTATGAGTTTGTAAATTGGGGGTTTTTAATGTATAAGATAAAAAGCGAGAATAGTAAATGGCAAGAAAGTAAATTGTATTAAATTAAATAGATAATAAAACTCTTGGTAAGGTATAAGAATTGGAAGTCCTATCCTGGTTATCCTTATCAATTGTAATGAGAATTGGATTTTTCTCCCACCTTGTTAACCTCTAACTATGAAGGTAAGTTAAGTGGATGGATTAATTATGATTCCTCAAGTCCTAGTCTTTCCTTGGGAAAAGTTAGAGTTAGTGAAACTCGAATTAATTCTTGAAGAATTCCAATTTTCAATTAACAATGAGTTTGATAACTCAAGAGTCTCCAATGACTCAACCAAAGCCAAAAGGGAAAAATCTAAATTATTTATATAATAAATAAAAGAAAGCAATCATTATTCTGAAATACCTCAATTAGCACTAATAAAGATATCAAATGTAACATGAAAGAGTTCATAAATTAAATTAGGAAAATAAATAAAAAGAACATTGAACCTGTGATGAAGAAGAAATAATCCTAAATCCTAAAACTAAATCCTAAGAGAGAGGAGAGAACCTCTCTCTCTAAAAACTACATGTATTCCTAAAATTGTGAATGTGAAAGCTTGATTATGAATGAATGTATTCCCCCACTTTATAGTCTCTAATTTGTGTTTTTTGGGCCGCAAACTGGGTTAGAAACAGCCCAGAATTCGCTGGTTGCGAATTCAAACACGCTGATTTTTGTCACTGCGACGCATCCGCGTGGATCACGCGACCGCGTCACCTAGCGTCAGAGCAACTATGTCATATTATATATCAAATCGAAGCCCCAGACGTTAGCTTTCCAACACAACTAGAACAGCATCGTTTGGACCTCTGTAGCTAAAGTTATAGCCGTTTGAGTGCGAAGAGGTCAGGCTGGACAGCTTAGCAATTTCTCCAACTTCTTGTATTCCTTCCACTTTTGCATGCTTCCTTTCCATCCTCTAAGCCATTCCTGCCCTGTAATCTCTGAAATCACTTAACACACATATCAAGGCATCTAATGGTAATAAGAGAGGATTAAACATAGGGAACTTAAGGCCAAAGAAGCATGTTTTCAATCAAAGCACATAATTAGGAAGGCAAATGTAAAACCATGCAAATAGTATGAATAAGTAGGTAAATAGTTGATAAAAACCACTCAATTGAGCACAAGATAAACCATGAAATAGTGGTTTATTATCAACCTTGCAAACAATAATAGTACAAGTCCATTTCTGTAAGCCTTATTCATCCTTTAAATCTCTTTATTATTATATTCTATTTTCTTTATATATAATGTCATTACTGCATAAAGGCTTAAATCTTTAAAGTTTCTTAGAAGAAATATAAAAATGAGAAGATTAGCCTTAGCAAGAACATACATAGAAGTAACAGTTGAATCTTCTGAATTAAGCCAAGAAATAGAAAAGTTAAATAAAAAAATAGTCAAGAAATAGAAAAGTTAAATAAAAAAATAATCAAGATTAGAAGATTGTTAAAAAATATTAAAGTAGTAAGATCCGTAAAAAGCCTAAAAGAAAACATTAAAAATAAAAGGATTTATCATGTTCGTAGATTGCATTATCTTTATTGTTAGGGGTGTTTATAGATGGGATATGGCTGAAATTTCGATCCAATCCGCACTAAACTCATTAGATCAAATTCGATATTCACACTTTTTATGTTTGGATCAGATATCAAATATATCCATAAAATAAAAAATATTAAAAAATTTTATTTTTATAAAAAAAGTCAATAATTTTTTTGTTTACTTTTGTAAACATATTTACTTCTATTTGATTAGAGTGTGGATCCGATTCGATCCAATCCGATCATCTTACAGATCAGATCATATCCTCAAATTACAGATCAGATACGGATAAATATTGTGGATTTATATGGATATGATCTAATCTATGAACACCCCTAACTATTACTATAGGTTCATTGTTGCAAAAGAATGCTTCTTTTATTATAAACCATTATTAGATCTTAATTACTATTAAAACAACTTAATTATCAACAAAGAGATAATACTTATTGGTCTCTGAAATTATATTCGTATTTGAATCCATAGTTGTAAAAACCGAACTGGATCGACTGGTTCGACCGAAAAACTAGTGAATCAGACTAGAACCGAACCCTAGTTCGGTTCGATTTACTCTTTGGACTATTTAAGAAATAAAATCGGTGTAAACCGATACAAACCGGTGCAAACCGGTCTAACCGAACTGGTCTGCTTGAAAATTTTTTTAAAATGTTACCACTCACCACAAAGTCTCGAACCAAGAACCTTCGAGTAAAAGCAACCTCTACTTGCCATTTAGCCATTTCACTTCTAAGTATTATATTTGACAAATACTAATTATATAGTATACATAAATATCTAATTTAATTTAATTTTTATTTTTTCTATTTTTAAAATTAATTATATTTTAATTATACACCATTATTAATATAAATATAAATTTTACTAAAAATTTATTAATTTACTTGATCTATTTTATTGCTAGTATTGTGATTAAGGTTATTTGTTTTGATGTTAGTGTTAAAATCTACTGATATTATAGTTAGATGATAGGCTTTGTGAATTAATTATTTTTTTATTGTGTCAAAATAAGATACTATTGTAGTATTAAAATTTTATGATTTTTTTATATTAGTTATTTTTAGAAATTGAGACTTGATTCTTCATAAAATATTAGTGAAGATATGTATTTCAAATTTTAATTTTAAGTTTTTAACTATTTTATATTTTATATTTACGTGAGACCGGTTTTATCGGTTCAACCAGTGATTTATCGGTTGAACCAATAAACCAGTGAACCAGTAGCTTGACCGGTTCGATTACTGGTTCGATTCTAACAACTATGTTTCAATCTAATTTCAAAAACTTCAATTTACTCAATTTAGTCTCCCAACTTAATAGTTATGACTCACATTGGTTCCTAATCTTATTTTTGTCACTGTCTCACAAAATCGTTAACAACATGCTGAGATGGACTAACGACTGTTACATTATACATTCTAGCGACTGTTTGATGTGACAATTGAAATTTTTTTTACCTTATTTTTTTTCAACTAAACACTTAAAACCCTAATATGAGTCACAGATACCTAAGTTAAAAAATCAAACTAAGTAAATTGAAACTTTTAAAATCAGATTAAAGCTCGAATATAATTTCAAAACAGAACTTTAACTTATGTAGTGATTAATTTAAATGAGAATCAAAAAAATCAAAATTCAACATAATTTTTATCAATGTTTTCAAATTTGAAATTTCTATACCAAAATTAACTAGGATTTTTCTTTAAATTAAAAATGTAATGAAATAGTGACTTTAATTATCTTAACCAATGTCCTAATTAATTACTTTTATGTCTTAAAAAAAGTACTAGGGTTGCACACGGATCGGATCGGATCGGATATAGCCTAAAATTCTATCCGATCCGCACTGCACTCATCGGATCGGATCGGATACGATATCCGCATTTTTTTAGGCCGGATCCGATCCGATCCGATCCGCAAGTATGCGGATCGGATCGGATCGGATATCAGGTATATCTGCATAATTTAAAAAAAAAAACTATTTTAAGATTCTATTTGACTATTTTTACAAAAAAAATCCAAAAAATTCATTTTTTATCTGTTTAAGCCTATTTACTCCTAAAATATTATCAATAATAGTTCTTTTGAATAACAAAAATAAAATAATAACACAAGATTTAAGTTTAATTATTCTAAGTTGAAGTACAACATAAAAAATTAAAAACAAAATATCATAAAATTCAGAAATAACACACTAAAATTCATATCACATTAGGGTTTATTTTCTTAAACTATGCTATTTATATGTGATGTGCGGATATGCGGATTTGCGGATCGGATCCGCGGATATCACTGCCAAATCCGCAATCCGATCCGACCATAGTGCGGATCCGATTCGATCCGATCCGATGGCTCTGCGGATCGGATAATATCCGCAAAATTTGGATCGGATGCGAATAATTACCGCGGATATGCGGATATTATCCGATCCATGTGCAACCCTAAAAAAAACTGTATATGAGAAAAAAATAATTAATTTGTCTACTTTAATAAATAGTTATTTTACTAAAACGAAAGAAACTATTTTTTTAG
>NC_029791.2:22485927-22501419 GCF_000816755.2 Arachis ipaensis | reverse complement strand
ATATATATATATATATATATATATATATATATTGATGAATGTGATATATTTTTTTATGTAAATAATCTTTTAAAAAAAATCTAATAATTAATTTATTATTTTTTTTGTTTTAGTTTAAATTAAATGTTTTTTATTGTTTCTGGAAAGAAAATCTTTTGAGGAATTTAATAATATGTGATGAGGAACACCAAATAAATTATACAAAAATAAATTAAAACACAACATAGAAACATCTTTAAGAAAAGATGTTTTAGGCGTCTTTATGTGAGTGGTCTCCATAATTTAAATAGTATAGTATTTTAATCCTTATCTAAAGGTTTGATCAAGTCTCATTTCTAATTTTAGAAAAAATTAATAGTATTTATATATAAATATATAGTAATAGATATTAGCTCCTTTTGGTCTTTTGGGAGAAAACTTTTGGTCTTTTGCGTTTTGGACATATGCTACATGCAGCAGTTCTTTATATTTGCTCCTTTTATTTGTTTCAAACAAAACGCGGTAAGGTAAGAAACAGAGGGATAACCCTTTCATTGTTTCATACACAATTGATGGGCAACGACTTTCTTTTCCGACTACTTTTTTGCTTTCCAAACTATGTTGAAATCGAACAAAAAGAATGTGGATGCATTCATTTAGAACGCCGAAAGTGCCATTAAAATACTAAGGAGGTGGTAGTTGGTACGCACAGAAATAAAATAACATTTCTCTCTTGGGTCGCAGAAGTACGGCTAATACTAGGTGAAAAAAGAAGCAGGTTCTTCCAAATGAAAAAAAAAAAATAATGATAATCATAATGGGCGCTTCTTCTTCGAAACTTGGGGTGAAACTGTGAATGATGGAGAAGCTGGCTTATCTTTTTCTCAACAACAATAATAATAAGATTACAACTTGCAGTGAAACCTTGTCACTTAAAATAGGGAAGAAGAGGCGAAGAGCTTTTCGGCTAGACAATTACCCTTTCCTGCTTACTGTGTGTGTATGAACTAAGCCTTATTAGCTTCGCGAAAACATGCCTACTGCTTCTTCCTTGCCAGACCAATTAAAAGATTGGATGCTGCATAGGTCACATGAATGGTGGTTAGTGAGTAGTGTCCTGTCAGCTTCGGTTGGACTCATCTGTTTTGCTGTCAGCTTCTTCAACCATCATCTTAAAGAATGGAATCTGTTGCTTAAATTCTCCATCATCTCCGTTGCTTGCATTGCCCTCATCTGTATTGCAGTTTTAATTGCAAAAAAAATGCTAGAGGGGAGCAATCCTTGGGTTAAAGCACATTTGGTATTTTTCGCCATTATAGTCACATATATCCTCACCTTCTTTCTTGATAAAGAAAAAGAGGAGGAACCGGATGTATATGGCCTGGTATCCTATGCTGCATTTGCTGTGCTGTTTTTAAGTCTAGCAATACAGACTCGACTCGGTTTTTTGGGAGAAATCGTATACTTTTTTCTTGGAGTTCTACTTATCCGACTCATGGAGATAAAATGGTGGTTGGTTTTCCCTGGAGCATGCTTCAGTTATCCACTCATCATTCTTTCTTCATTTCTAGATGAACTATCAGGAGAACGCGGTCGCCTCCCCATTCGAACGCCTCTACCAGCTTCACCCGATGCTGAAACTTCTCATGTTGATGATACCGGCGCTCTAATGAGTCCACAACAATCCAATAATACCGATACCGATACTGTTCCTCTTTTGGCGCCTCAACCACCAGTTCGGCGTGATGATCTCTTAGACGTGTTCAGGCATGCTCTACGCCCGCTTAATGGGATGGATAGGGAAGTTGCAAGGGAGTTACAGCGCCCCTTGAAGGATTACATCACGGATAGAAGTGAAGAGGTTCCAGAGGTATTGGTGAATGACCCCAACTTCCTAGTGGATAGGATTTCGCCACAGGTACTTGATGAGCTGAATCGCTTGATGAAGAATTCGCCCCAGTTTGAAGAGCACATTAAGAATTTGGTGGTGGATGAATACAGCAGAAGTCGGAAACGGTTCTTGGAGATATGCCAGGTGGAGTTACAGTTGAATGTGCAACAAACATGGAATGACATCCACGATGGAAGCGAAAGGCACAGGATCCAGAGGTGGATTAAACTTTCCACCATAGCATTGAGGATGCTATTTCCTTATGAACGGAGACTCTGCCAGCGAATCTTTGGCTCCCACTCTGAAATCTCGGATAAGTGTTTCATGCAGGTTTGCTCGGAATTGGCACAAGATTTACTGAATTTCACGGATCATATTGCAAATAGGAGGAATTTTGAACAGATGAGCTATTCGCACTCCATTTTCCAAGTGTTCAGAACACTAAACCTAAGTATTCCAGCCTTTGAGTCACTGTTTTCTAATTCTCACTTCGGCTCTTCACTCTGGATTGAAGCAGCGCGCGTTAAAGAAAGACTGTGTAGAGTAATTAAGGATTACTTTTTCACGGAGTTGGAGGAATTGGCTCACGCAGATGGAAGTGGGTACTATATTAGGGACAAAATTCATAGCACNCTACTCACATTGCTTGGATGATCGAGCTGCTAGAGACCAATTTGGAAGCCTTCACAAAAAAATTTAAGAATGCTTCCGTGGGCAGTATTTACTTAATCGATAATGTTAATTACATAGTAAAGAAAGTCTGTGGTACTCAATTGAACACCATTTTGGGGGGTACTTGGCTAGAAGAACAAAGTGCCAAAATCGATCAGTACATCAAGGACTATCAAAGAATCTCATGGGATAACGTGTTGGGCTTCTTGAAGTTGGACAGCGATAATGTGACGGCAGAGTCAATGAAAGAGAAGCTCCGGTCGTTCAACGAGCAATTTCCAAAAACGTTGGTTGAACAGCGTCATTCGTCACTCGATGATCAGAAGCTACGGGAAGATATAATAGAATCGGTGCGCTTGGTCTTAGTCCCAGCATATGGAAATTTCATCAACAAGTTTCGCGATATTCTTCTTGATCATGCTGATGAGTACATCGAGTATTCAACGTCGGAAGTTGAAAGCCGCCTCAGGGGCACGTTGGACGGCTCGTTTTTTGCATTTTTCTGACCATGAATAAGTTGCCAAAAGAGAAGGTAAGGCTATCCAAGCTCGTGATATACAATTTTTTTCTTTTTTAAGAGAATTGATTTTGTCAAATATCAGTGATTAGTCTTGAATTTATTTTACAGTTTACACTTATAATTTCTATTGTTAAGGACTTAAAAAATATATATTATTTGTGCATCATGTTTAAGAAACTGAGTTCTAGAGGATGAAGATAGAAGAAGTTTCAGTGTGAAGAAAGAGAACGTAGAGATAAAATGGTTGAGAAATAAAACTGATTTCTCATTTTCTGAATTTGACAAATCACAATATGTACAATGCACTAAGCTTCCTATATATACTATCTAATCAACCTATCATAATAACGGATTTTACAACCAACTCTAACGGCAAGCTTTCTATTTTCAGTGCTTACAACAAACTCTTAGCTCCCAGATCAGCTTGGCTAACTAGTACCTCTCGGCTGAGATCACTAACTTAGCTTTATCAAAAAATAAGTCACATAAACGCTGACTGCTGCAAGTTATTGTAATAGTTTGCTTTGTTTTCTTTGGATTTCACAGGGAAAAAGATTTGAAAATGCATGTAACTGAGTCGAAAGTGTAAACATGTTTCATCTTTTTTAAAAAGCAAATATTACTTTAGAAGGATGCATTTATCTATATTATAGTGAGTGAAATTCATTTTAGATGATTACAGCTTGTCAAAGCTAAGAGAATAGATGATTATCCCTCGTCAAAGCCATGAGAATCCTGACTATATATTTTACTTACACCCAGAAAGTGGTTTAAAGTTTTTATACATGGTACTCGTATTTAGTGAACAAAATCGCCATCTATTTGAAGAAAAATGATTTTGGAAAAGTATTAGACTTAATAAGAAATTGGTGTTCTTAATATACGACTAAGCTATACAAATTAATTCTCTTATATTTTCTAAGAAAGCATAGAGTTGACACTTTGTGATCACTACTAATGTTTACTATTACTGATTATATATAATAATCAAACTATCTTACTTTTTATTTTTATTTTTTTCAAAAATCGTTTCATGTCACATGTTTCTCCTTTTTGTCCACTTTGTTTATCTGCTTTCACTGAGATTTACTGATTCACCCTTTATATTATCACGTTTGCAGGCTCTTTTTGTTTGGTTGATACTTGCATGATTGCTATTGTTTTTGTAGTGGTATACTTCCAATATGTTTGTTGGGAGGCTAGGATACTGCAGGTAGCTTCTCATTCTAAAATCTGTAACAATAAAGTTAGCTAGGTACTTGGCTATTTTAGTTATTTTAAATAAATTTGAGATGTAATTATTCTTTAGCTATAAGCTTGGGAATAAGTATTATTTTGGATTTTTTTTTGGAAGTTTAGTTTCAAGTGTAGTGATTTGGTTTTTCTTTTTCCCTCTTATAGATGATTTCGTGAATTTTAAGCGGTTCCAACAACATCTTTTTTATTAGTTCTATAAATTGAGCATAATTTTGAATTTTGAGATGTATCATTTTATAATGTAGCTTATAAAATTTTAGAGCTATATTTATCTACTTTTATATTTTAAATACTAATTGATTTGGTCTCGTTTTTGGTTAGAAAATTTTTTTGTAAGACTTTTCTATTTTTTCTTTATATTGATAAGAAGTATTTTGTTTTGTTTATTTTTTTGAGAGTTGGAAGTATATATTGTTTGATTAACTGTATATATCAAAATCAGTTACTAAAAATTAACTACTAAAATAGAATACATATTGGCATACAAAGTACACATTAAAAATTAGTTAAATTATACATGTATTGCCAACGAACTATAATTCAAATGGTATAGTCTCATAATCTTTATCTAAAGGTTCGAGTTTGAGTCTCACTTCTAATTTTAAAAAAATAAATAGTATTTATATATAAATACATAGTAATAGATTTTAACGTACAAATAATATTTTTTTATTTGATTTTGTATGTGTTCCATGCGTATGAGTCCGAGGTACGACGACTTCCTCTGCTGTCGACCGAGCTCAGATGGAAGAGTTATACGATGGCTAGGCTCGGAACACCGCGACGGGAGCACCTGCAAAAAGCACTCTGACGCTCAAGTAAGAATATGAAGTAAGAAAAGTGATAATAATAAATCAGAGTGAGTTATGTGACCTGTCCTACTCCGAGGTTATCTATCTGTTTATATAGGCGTTTGAGATTGTTTGGTTGGAGTTAGTTTCGGAATTCTCCGTCTTTGCCGAAGTTATCCATAAGGATAGCGTTTGACTCGTTAGTTGTGGTTCCGAGCTTTATATAGCTCGTCCGGATTCTGTGGGTTGTTATTATTTAATTCTGTTTTGTGCTGAGATATTCGTTTGTTATGGTTGCCGAAGTATACATTACGTATCATAGCCCCCAAACTTGCCATGTTGTTTGTAAGAAAACAAAGGCGAGCTTTTAGTTCTTCCGTGTACCTCGGCTGTAGATATTTCCTTGCGGATGTTCCTTTCTCCCGAGCTTGCCTTGATTTTCTTGGGAAAGAAAGATTTACGCATTTAATTACCACTTCATTTCCCGCGCTGGTTGAAATGATTGATGTGAAACGTGGCTCAATTTTCGGTGGCGTCCTAACCCTTGGATGTTGTTTTAAGGAATGAATGGTTGGGATTGGAACGGTTATTAAAAGGTGAAGAACCGTTTCACTTTCCTTTGGTTTTATTACCTACTTCTGTCTTAAGTGAGTTCCCAAATTTATTTTGTTGGTTTGATCCTATACTTTGTGTTTTCTGTCTTCAGAGGAGAATGAGTGGTAAAGGTAGGTTTTGAAGGATTCTAGTCCCTTTTCTTTTCTTCTGTTTTGTTTTTCTTTCTTGTTGTTTTCAAAGTCATGGAAAAAGTCAAGGTTGTTGTTATAGAGAGTGATCCCTGTAACTGGGTTAGTGAGCAGGTAAAATGTTGCGTCTTCCAGTTTAGTGATGTTGAGTCTGTGAAGGTGTTGGGGTCCAATGTGTAGGTAAGGGAAGGTCATGGTATAAATATAGAGATTTTGCCTTGTGGAGGTAACGATCGTGTATGCGAAAAGGTTGATGGGTGGTCATATTTTTACCTTTACTCTTGTTTGTTGACTGATCTTGGTGTTCGGCTCCCTTTTACTGATTTTGAATGTGGGGTTTTGTTTTGGCTGAACTGCGCCCCGTCTCAATTACATCCCAATTCATGGGGTTTTGTTCGTGCATTTGAGAATTTGATGGATATCTTGGAATATCCTCCGTCTCTTAGGGTTTTCTTCTCCTTGTTCTAGACCAAGGGTGTTAGACGTGGTTTATGGGTAAACTTTAGCAGCCATCCTCGTCGCTCTATCTTTTCTCTGCATAAGTCTTCGTATAAGGATTTTAAGAATATGTTTGTGAAAGTGAGGAGTGTTGATGATGAGTTTTCCGTTTACTTGAATGAGTTTTTGGAGGAGAGGTTTCCTATTTCTTGGTCACTTGAGCCTGTCCAGGTTCTTGATGTTGATGATAGGGTAATGGATGATAATATCGTTTTGGAGCTTTTGTTAGAGATGTTAGAGTCAACAGGACTGTTATCTGTTACGAAGTTGTTAAAGTGGGATTCGGATAAGGAGGCCGTGTTGGATTATTTAGGTAACTTATTTTGAAATGATTCTTGGTGCGGTGATATAGTGTTTGCTGATACTTATTTTCTTGTAATTCTTTTGTAGCCGAGAAAGCTCCGACCATTACTACTGCTGGGCTGAAGTCCTTCTTTAGCCAAAGGAAGAAAAGTGAGAAGAAGGGGTCGACGACTAGTGTGAACAAGGAGGGTGGAACTGTTGTTGTGCAGCCCGAGGCTAACCCTCGTCCAAAAAGAAAAAGGGTGAGGAATCGTGAGAAGGATGTTGAAAGTAAGGAGGGGGACTCGCCTATTCTACCAATTGTTGAATCCGCTTATGAGTCTCAGAAAAGGCTTCACTTGTATCGTGATGATGACAACATGAGGTCTCTGTGGTCAAGGTTCTTTCCCTTTGCGACGCTGGCTGATGAATTTTGTCGCTTCCCTGAGGATTCGAAAATGATTAACGAGATTGGCTGAGCTGGAATTAGCCGTTTCCTTTAGGTATCCTTATTTTTCACATTTGTTTATCTTAACTCTTTTAAGTTGTTTCTGATGGTTGGGTTTTGTCGTAGGTGATTGGTGCTCAGATTGTTGCTATTGGGCGGGTTCAGGAGCTTGCTGTTGAATTGGAGGCAAAAGAGTCTGTTAGTGTTGCTGAGTTGTCTTCTGCTGTACAGAAGAAAGAGAAGATGATCATCGAGCTTTCATCTTCTAGAGACCGAGCTAGCTGGGGAAAAGCGATTGCCGGCATCAGCCGCCGAGGAGTCTAAAACCTTGAAGTCTGAGAATGGTCAGCTTGTAGCTCGGGTAAAGGAGCTTGAGAATGAGGTGTATGAGGCATTTGCCCAGGGTTTTGACCGAGCTGCTGCCCAAGTTCGAGTCTTGTTTCCTAAGGTTGACGTTGGCAAGCTGGATGCTACCAAAATCATCGTGAAATGGGGAGTTGATTGATGATGAGGCTGACAAGTAGAGTGATGGTTCAAGCATTGGGGATAAGATAGAATGAAAAGTATTAGTTGTTTTGTATTGGTTTGTAAATTTGACTTTTTGATGTATTTTGGATGTTGTCGAGTTTTCTGGCATTTGTTTGTTTTGACTTTTGTCGAGTCTAAAGCTCGGTTTTGTTTGTTATAACTTGTTCCGAGTATGACGCTCAATTTAGATTCTGGTTATATATTTTGAATTGATAATAGTGTTATCGTAGTATTGTGTTTGTTGTTTTTTTTATGCAAAAAAATCGATTGAAATAGTTATGTTATTTGCATAATAGGATATGGCGTCCGGCCTCATTAAAACCCTTTGAGTAAAACCCTGCTTTTATGGGATAAAACCTCAAATGGGAAAATGAGTACCTTCATCCGCTTTGATATACATCATGATTGGTATTTCCTCAAGGAGGATACATTCCAGTTTCCTGGTACTAGATTCCCTAATAGTGTCTCTAGTTGGTATGCTCCCTTGCCGAGAACTCTATTGATTCGGAATGTGCCTTCCCAGTTTGTCGCTAATTTCCCATGAGCTTGAGGCTTTCTTGCTTCCTCTGTTTTTCTGAGGATAAGCTCTCCCGGTTCAAATGCTCGGGGGATTACCTTTTTGTCGTGTCGTTTTTGTATGAGTTGTTTCATTGCTTGTTGTCTTATTGCTGCCATCTCTCTTTCTTCGTCAATAAGATCTAGGTTAGTTGATCTTTCATCGTTATTTCTGTTTTGATTATATAATTCGGCTCTCAGAGTTGGCATTTCGATCTCTACTGGTATAAGAGCTTCTGCCCCGTATACTAGCTTGAAAGGGGTTTTTCCTGTTGCTGAGTGAATTGTTGTATTGTAGCCCCATAGGATTTCAGGAATAAGGCCAGCCCATTCGCCTTTGACATCGTCCAACTTCTTTTTTAAGGCCTGCAAAATGACTTGGTTAGCTGATTCCACCTGCCCATTCGTTTGTGGATGTTCTACTGAACTAAAATGATGCTTTATGTTAAAGTTTTGTAAGAAAATAGTGAGGTTATGGTTTGTAAATTGTCTACCGTTATCAGAAATTATTTCTCTTGGTATACCATAGCGGCATATAATGTTTTTCCAAAGGAAAGATCTCACCTTTTCGGCTTTATTCGTGCGAGAGGTTGAGCTTCTATCCATTTCGAAAAGTAGTATATTGATACCAAAAGAAATTTTACTTGCCTTGACACTTTCGGGAATGGTCCGAGAATGTCCAGCCCCCATCTATTGAAAGGCCAGCTTACTTCTAGAGTATGCAGCTTTTCGGCTGGTGTTGTTGAGATCGTGGCGTGTTTTTGACAATTGTCGCATGCTTTGACGTTGGCTATGCAATCTCTCTTCATGATTGACCAGTAGTAACTTGTTCTTAATATCTTGGCGGATAATGCTCGGCCGCCGATGTAGTTTCCACATACTCATTTATATGATTTCTGTAACAATAGGGACACAAAGTGTTGCTTTCCCTCACCGGATTTGAGTAAAGAGTCTTGTAATCTGCAATGAATTCGTTACTCTGGTAATCCATAACTACTCGATCCAGGTACTCAACCAACTCAAGTAAGTAATTGCTAGACTTGATAAATTTCTTTAGTGATGAACTAATACCTAGCACCGAGAAGTAGTTTGAATGCCAGCACAAAACTTCCTACCCAAGTAAGCATTTGTCCACATCTCTCTCTTTTTGTATGTCTTTGCAATCCAATCGTTCTCCTCTAGACCGAATGATATGACCATGTCCACTCAATAATTGTCAAACTCTTCCACATCAAAGTGACCATACACAATAGTCTTAAATACAGCACAAAAATCTTTGTCCTTGATATTCACAACAGCATTTTGAACAAGATGCCAAGTGCATAGCCTATGTGTCGCGTTCGAAAATTCACTTCTAATGGCCTCTCGCATGGATTCATCACCGTTTGTGATAACCACTTTCATCTCCTTGTGCCTCATTACCTTCAAGAAGCTACTTAATAGTGCATGAGCATCTTAAGCACTTTTCTTGGGCATTTTTCATAGAAAATTCATGACTTTTGCTTGGTATTATATGATTTTTAAGACTATTCTATTAATATTTTAATTTTCTTGGTTTCATGATTCTTGTAGAGAAATTTTAGGAAAAGAGAAGCAAAAGCATAAGGATGAACAAAAAATTGAAGACAAGTACAAAGAGAATTCGTGGATACTGGCAACCTGACCTCTTCACACTCTAACGCGCATAACATGAGCTACAGAGCTCCAAATGATACACTTTTAGTGGAATTAGAAAGACAACTTTTAGATCTTTTCAACGATATATAATGAGTCATACTTTCTCTCTGGTATCATGGCACTAAACGCCGTGACATTGGCATTTAGAATCAGTCCACGAAGCAACCTTGGCGCCAAATGCCACAACTTCAAGTTTGGTGCCGGTTTCTACACCCAGGGTGGTCCCCATGTCCTCAGCAATGCAGTCTCATGTATTTAATTTATATTATTTATTTTTTATTAGAAAAATATATTATTTAGTTTTTTTAAATTTAAATTAGGAAGTTATCTTAACTACTCTGGTTAAGATAAGATTAGTTTTAGAATTTGAATTAGTAGAAATTTTAGTATAAATAAGTGAGATCACTCACAGAGAAGGAATCTCTCTCGCCTCTCTCATTCTCTCTTCTAAAATTTACAATTTTAATTTCTTAAGGATTCTCTGAAGAACACGAGTTTCTAATTTTCCTCAGTTAAGGTTAGGAGGTTTAATACATTAGCTTTTCTATCTTTAATTTATGCAATTAATTACTTCTTAAGAAAAAGTTTTTGTTCTTCATCTTAAAGGATTTGAATATGTTGGGAAACAATTCTTCTCTGATTTGATTTCTTTTAACTTCTTGAAAAAGTTGATTAATTGAATGAACCTTGAAAATTGATTCTCATAATTCTTAAGTTTTGAAACTGGATTGATAAGTGACATAAAATCAACTAGTGGAGATTCTTATTATGAATTGTGTGGTTTTATAAATCAGCGGGCATTCTTCAACTATTTTCTTAAATAATTGACTAAGGGATTAGCGATTAATTAGGTTAAAGAGAAATTAAATCACCAAAAAATTGGAATTTAATTACCAATGATTTGCCATAAAAGTATCTATGTATGATTAAGGTGAAAAGTGAAAAATATAAATCCGGAAGTTTTAACATCTTCAAAGCCTTAAATCTTTCAATCATATTATCTTTACGTTACTCATTGCCTTGCCTTTATTTCATTGCTGTTTATGTTTCAGAGTTTTCAAAACCCAAATTTTGATTGTCTGACTAGAATAATCAATTAACTATTACTTGCTTAATCCGTTAATCCTCGTGAGATTGATACTCACTCATCTGAGTTTATTACTTGATACGACCCGGTTCACTTGCCGGTATTTTGTGGTTTTGTAAAATCCGCCATCAAGTTTTTGGCGCCGTTGCCGAGAATTAATTGAGATTGACAATTATCAGTTGTTTGATTATCTAGATTAGATATTTTTTTAAGTTTATTTAGATTTTTTATTTTTCTTTACNNNNTACTGTTCGATTTATTTCTCCTGAGAATTCTCTTCACATAGTGAAGGGAGTTCCAATTTGATTTTCTTGTTGTTTTTGTCTATGCAGAATAACAAGGACAGGGAGCAACTTCAATACGATTCTGAGATCGAAATAACTCTGACAACAAAAAAGACAAGCTAGAAATCAAAGGATTAAAGAAGTAATTGAAAAAGAGTTTGATCAAGACATGGCAGATAAAAATACTGTCAACGTCCCTCTACTCAGGAGAACTCTCAGATCTTACACCAATCCGAATCTAGGGAGTTGTGGAAGTAGCATTGTGACACCTACTGTGAATGCCAACAATTTTGAACTAAAGCCACAACTTGTTACATTCGTTCAGCAAAATTGTCAGTTTAGTGGGAGCTCGCAGGATGATCTGAATCTGTCTATATCTAATTTCCTACAAATTTATAACACAGTCAAAACAAATGACGTCACAACTAAAGTTTACCGACTATTTCTCTCTCTTTTTGCTGTGAGAGACCGGGATAAGCAGTGGCTAGATAATCAGCGCAAGGATAGCATAGCCACACGGGAGGTCTTGGTCACCAAGTTCCTAAACAAGTTCTTCCCACCTCAAAGGTTGACTAAGCTCAGAACCGACGTTCAAACCTTCAGACAGCATGAAGGAAAGTAACTTTATGAAGCTTGGGAGAGGTACAATGAGATGCTCAGAAAGTGCCCTCAAGACAAGTTCTCTAACTGGGTCCAGCTTCAGATTTTTTATGAGGGATTACCCCGCCTTACAGGTTTTATTGGATAACTCGGCTAAAGGATTTTTGCATATGAAGAAAACTATTGAGGAAGCACAATAATTGATTGAGATGGTGACCAATAATCAATACCTCTACTCTTCTGAAAGATCATCAAGGAAAGGAGTCTTGGAGTTAGATGCTTTGGATACCCTTTTGGCTCAGAATAAAGTCCTCTCTTAGCAAATAAATGCAATTACTCAACACCTAGGAGGAATACAAGTCTCGACAGTAAGCTCCCAAGAGAATTCCTATGGTGCAAGTAATGGATTATCTCAAGGTGAAGGCATGGATTATGGATACGTGTCCATGGAGCAAGTCAATTACCTAGATAAGTCTCACAATGATCCTTTCTCTAAAACCTATAACTCCGGATGGAGAAACCACCCAAATTTTGGGTGGGAAAATCAAAACCAGAGGCCTAACCAGTTCAGCAACACCTACCAGCCTACTCAATTCAATAACCCCCAGTAGAACAATTTTAATAACCATCACCACAACTCAAATAACCCTCCTGTGAACCACTTTCACCAACCACCACCTCCCTCACAACCAACACAACAAAACTCTCAGAGACTTTCTAACCTTGAATTAGCCTTAGAAAAATTCATGGAAAGAATAGAAACCAACTTCAAGAATCAAGGAGCTTCATTGAAAAATCTGGAGGTAAAAATAAGCCAACTTGCTCAACAACTAGCCAAACCCATCCAAACACTTCCCAGTGATACAATTCCAAACCCACGGGAGGAGTTCAAGGCTATTTACTCGAAAAGTAAAAAGGTAGTAGGAGAAGAAAAAAAAAGAAGAAACCAAGAAGGAGGAGTACACTGTCAAGGCAAGAAAGGAGGCAATAGAGGACATTCATCAAGAGGAGCACGTGCAACCCACCCTCAAGCAATCAATTCCAACTACAGAAGTTCCACCAAAAGAGAGAATTCCAGTGCGTGAATACAAGCTAAGAGTTCCATATCCTCAAAGGCTCCAAAGAGAAAACAAGGAAAAGCAATATTCCAAATCCTTGGAGATATTCAAGACTTTGCACATGAACATTCCATTCATAGAAGCTCTTGAACAAATGCCCTTATATACTACATTTATGAAGGATTTGTTGCCCAAGAAGAAATTCTTAAAGGGAGGCCAAACAGTGGTGATGACCAAGGAGTGTAGTGCAATTATTCAAAGGACCTTGCTAACAAAGAAGAAAGATCCAGAGAGTTTTCAAATTCCTTGAACTATTGGCAATACTACCTTTGATAGAGCTTTATGTGATTTAGGGACAAGTATTAATCTAATGCCTTTCTGTGATGAAGAGGTTACAAATTCAAGAGTTGAAGCCCACGAATATAGCTCTACAACTTGCAGACAAATCAATGAAGCTTGCATATGGAGTGGTTGAAAATGTCATGATCAAAGTGAAAAAATTCTTTCTCCCAGTGGATTTTGTCATTCTTGACATTGAGGAAGATAAACATGCCTTCATCATTCTAGGGGGACCTTTACTAGCTATTGGAAGAGCCCTTATTGATGTTGAAAAGGGTGAATTAATGTTGATAGTGCATGATGAGCATCAAATCTTTCATATTTTCAAGACCATGCATAATTCAAGTGATCAAGAGGATTGCAAGAAGGTTGAACCTAAGGACCCGAATCTGAAGGAAGAACCTAATGAATCACTCCTAGAGGTCCCTTTTTCATGCTTGAGTAGAAAGAAAGAGACAGAAAAGGTGCAACAAGCTGACCACTCAATTGAAGCCTAAAAATTTTTGATATATATATGTGTGTGTGTGTATAGCTGCGTCTCTGGTGGCCACAGTAGTCGTGGCTAGCAGTGGCTATAAAATGAGCATCCAATGGGATGCTGACACGTGGCTTCATGGTTAGTTTCCTTAAGGAAGGTTTAGCAAATTAAGCACGGATAATTTTGCATCTTTTACCGTGGAATAGGATTTCTTCTTTCATCACACATATTAGTGTCCCTTTCCTCCGATGCCATACATTGAGCCCATGCATCTCCTACTCCTCATCCTCGAAGTCCGAGCTCCACTCATTCATCCAATGGCCTAAAAAATCGAAGTCCCCTTCCAGATCACTTTCCATTTACAAAATAAATTCCTGATCCCTGCAAATTGAGAGTCTAACATGTTACTAACCCCATGACTATGGCTTCTTACAGCAATCAAAACCGCTCATGTGGAAAGTGAAGATCACCTACCTTGACAAAACCAACTCATATTGTCGCCACAAGGTCCTCCCTTCGCCACAGCTAAAAATTTTGATCGGAACAAGCCAGTCGCCTACGCCATTGACAGTCGGAACTTTATGTTTTCTTCCATGGAAGCCAGCATTTAGGGCTGTGTCTATCGCTTAAGTTTCATTCATGATATTTCTTATTTTTATTTTCTTCAAAATTTACTTTTTTTCATCAAGTTTTTTTTCTTTCATCACTACTTCTTTGCTTAATTTAATTTCCACAAGTAATTTCCTTTATTGGGATATTTTAAATAAATAATTTAATTATTACCAAAATATGTAATTTGTACCGTATTTACCAATTTACATCACATTAATTTATCTCGTTTACAATGTAAATGAGATAATTATGAATGTATTCTGTTTACAGTGTAAACGAGATATGTGTATTTGTAAATATAAATATAAAAATATAATCTTTGAAAATAACAAAAAAGGTAAGTACGATTTTAGTCCCTAACGTATAGATCGAAAATTTTTTTCGTCCCCAACTTTTTTTTGCATACAAAATCGTCCCTATGGTTCGAGTTGATTTTAAATCGTCCTTTGGACAATTATACCCGACTCCTTCTTCACCAAAATATACTCAGCAACAACAATGAATCAAAAGCAAAAACAATGAAGCCATCTCTTTTTTTTCTTCTACAGCAACAATAATAAGCAAAAAATAGAAGCAGAAGCAACAGAAGCATAAGCAGAAGTAGAATTGAAAACAAAAGTAGAAGCAACAGAAGTAGAATCAAAAGCATCAAAAACATCAAAAATAGAAGCAAAATTAGTAGAATAATATATTAATAAAATAAGATACAGAATCAAAAAATAGAATCAGAAGCATATTTGCTTCCTTTTCTTCTTCTTCATCATAGCACCAGCAACAAAAATAATAGAATCAGAAGCACAACCAATGTAATAAACATAAAAAATAGAATCAGAAATACAAAGTTCAGAGAAATGTGGTACTGCGCATTGCAGCAGATCAAAGAAATCAGAACACAACGAGATCGAAGATCAAATCAGAAGCAAAAGAAATTATAAGCAGAAGAAATAATGAACAATAAAATCATAATTAGAAGCAGAAGCAAAACGAATTAGAAGCGGAATTGGGACCCTAGGGAGTAGGAACGACAAAGAGCAGCGGTGAGGACCAGAAGTGGCGTCGAGGACCAGAAGCATCGGCAGCAATGGCGGAGCGCGACGGTGACAAGGCACCCGTCTTCCTCTCCCTGGCCGTGCGTCTCCCCCCTCTCTCTCTCTCTCTCTCTCTCTCCACGAGCTCTTTGACGGCGGCAAGGC
>NC_029791.2:22485180-22485836 GCF_000816755.2 Arachis ipaensis | reverse complement strand
TTTAGTAATAAAAATTAAAGTTTGGTAAAAAGGATGATTTTAAAATTAAGTTAAACCTTAGGGACGATTTTATATTTTAAAAAAGTTGGGGATTAAAAAAATTTTCATCCTATACCTTAGAGACCAAAATCGTACTTAACCCTACTAAAAAAATATTAATAATTTAAATTGGACCAAACTCTTAAAAATGAAATGTTTCAAATAATAGAGAAGATAAGCGGTTTTAAATAATAGGGAAGATGGGCAGTTTCAAAATAATAGGGGAGATATAGGTGGTTTTAACTCACTTATTAATGGACGACTGTGCGCATCATGTAATTTAAAATTACCCATTTAAAATCAGCACATTATTTTCTTAGAAACCAATCTATTTAAATTAGTATTCAAAAAGAATAAAATATAGTAATTAAAATAATTAAATTATTTATTTAAAAAATCCCTTCTTTTATTTTAATTTTGTGCAAGTTTAACTAAATAGCAAAGTTAAGCACGAACCCCTGACATTTATAATTACCGTCCTCATTCAGAAAGTTATTGTTCTACAACCCTGGAGTCATGTAGTCCAACTCACCAGTCAACCTAACACATGTCGTATCATCACAGGTCAAACTCCCATAGTTACGTTAGCCACAGATTGCAGCTAGCCATCACAGATG
>NC_029791.2:22452433-22485135 GCF_000816755.2 Arachis ipaensis | reverse complement strand
AAGGATTAGCAAAAATAAAAACATTACTTAATTATACTGGATATTCAATTATTAGCTAATGAAATGCTAAATATATACGATAATTAGTGGAATATATTATGACCAATTGTGGTGAGTGGACGACCAAGTCCACACGTATTTGTTTCTAATATAATCCGTAAATAATGATCAGTTAGATTGAAAAGGAAAAGGAAAGACAAGAAAATCTTAAAATGGAGTTACTTAACCACATGAATATGAGGAGGCTCATTTTTTCTGTTATGAAAAAGATATTGGGGTAATGCAATGAAATAGAGAGATGCAAAAAAATTTCACTGGTATGGTATTAGAAAAAAACACAAGCTACGTTTTATTCTTGTTTCTTTTTTCTTTTTTTTTTTATTCAGCAATTTAAATAAACGCAGGCTGCGTTTTATTGTTTTGAATGTTTTCAATTTTTTCTTTTTAATTTTGGTTGAGCCCAAACGCAACCTGCGTTTAGTGAGGGCTTTATTTTATTTTATTTTTTTTGAAATAATAAAACGCAGCTTGCGTTTTTATTAGTTTGGCAGCCTTTTTTTTAACAAATAAAATGCAGGTTGCATTTTTTGTGCGTCAGACATTTTTTCGGAAAGTCTAAAACGCAGGCTGCGTTTGTTAAAAAAATATTTTAAGCAAGAATCCAGCCTATAAATACGAAGCAGGATTCATTCAAAGTGCTTCATTCCACTTCTACTCCTCCTATTCTTCTTTCTTGCATATATGTAACAGTTTTGAATTTTTTTGGCAGTTATTTGCGCAAAAAAAATCGAGTTAGGTGGGGTTGAACTTATGGAAGGTATTGCAAATTTGCGAGTGTATTATAACGGTGATATTATACCAAACACTCACGAAGGAGTAACTTTTGTTTGTGAATGTCCATTGTCATTTGCTATTCCGTGCACCATGAATTTTGTGGAGTTGCAAAATGGTCTTTGTGATAACATACGAAATCACATTTCGAAAAGGGTGAGCAACATTTTATACAGGAATATTGTACAAGTATTTAGTGGGCTGATACAGTTTCAAATAATGCCCATCACGGACGACGCCAGTATGCAGCAGATGTTCTGTATTTATCAACAAACTCGATTTCACGTGCCGATGATAGAGTCGTACTTTGAGTTCGAACAGCATTCGAGCCTGGATGCGGTCGGCGAGGAGGTCAATATTGATGAGTGCAGGGACCTAGAATGGAAAGAAGATAACAACGATAGTGAAGAGGAATTCGAAGCCAACTATGAAGTCGATGACGAAAACGATGACAGAGACTTGGCAGGCAATCCGGCAGTGCAGAATGAAGCGGACTCGATTGTAAGCCGGCACCCCTTTGGTGTTCCATCTTTTATGCGGACTCTGGATCTCGAAGCCATGCATGCCCCGGAATTTTCTGAGTATGCGAATATGGGTATGTTATGATTATTAATTCAAGTTACCACTAGTGTGCATTTTATTTGCCTTGTCTGACTGATGGTGGTGCGCATGTCGTAGGTGAAGGCAACGTTGCGGCGGAAGATAGTGAGTTTAGTGTCGGAATAGAATTTGGCTCTAGAGAGTCGGTGATATCTGCAATCAAAAGCTACACTATCTCTAGAGGAGTTGATTACACTATGTATGAGTCTGAGCCCCAGACATTCTATGCGAAATGCAAGGGTTATGGTGCCGGGTGCGACTGGATTATCCGAGCTAGCTTGATTCGAAAGAAAGCTTGTTGGGAGATCAGGAGATACAATGGAAAACACACGTGCACCATGGGCACGATCTCACAAGATCATGCCAAGTTGGACTCAGACACAATTGCATAGATGCCATTAGGTTGTTGGTCGAAGCAGACTCGTCGATAAAGGTGAAGTCTATTATTACAGAAGTTCAATCCAGGTTCAACTACACTGTTAGTTACCGCAAGGCTTGGTTGGCAAAGCAGAAATCTGTCGCAAAAATTTTTGGTGATTGGAAAGTTTCTTACCAGACTCTGCCGGTATGGTTGAAAGCAATGACTGCAAAGATGCCAAGGTCTCGTGTTTAAATATAGATGCTGCCCGTTTACCATGAGAGTGAGGAGGTTCAAGGTGTAAGAGTTCTGCATCGTGTTTTTTGGAGCTTCTATCCATGTATAGTAGCATTCCGACATTGTAAGCCACTGGTGCAGGTTGATGGCACACACCTGTATGGAAAATATAAAGGTGCACTTCTGGTTGCCGTTGTACAAGATGGGAACCAAAACATTGTGCCTATTGCATTTGCAATAGTCGAGGGTGAGACGGCAGACGCGTGGGAGTTTTTCCTAACCAACTTGCGGAGATATAATGTTACCATCGATGGCGTCAGCATTATTTCTGATCGCCATAACTCCATCGACGCAGCAATAACTCGCAGTAACGGTGCATGGTCCCCACCAAGAGCGTGGCACATGTTCTGCATCAGGCACATCGGGTCCAACTTCTTAAGGAGGTTTAAGGCTCCGTATTTGCATAAACTTGTGGTTAACACAGGTATTTGATTTCGCTGATATGGTTCTATTCACAGTAGATTTGTGGCATTTGCTTATGATTAAATGGTTTGTCTAACAGGATATTCTAGGACGGAACAAGAGTACAACAAAAACTACCAAAGGCTTCAAGAGCAGGGTGAGGCATACACGCAATGGTGTGATGAGATCGGTGTTGGCATTCGACGGGGGTCATCGTTGGAGACATATGACGACAAACTTGGTCGAACGCATAAATTCTGTCTTGAAGGGTGCACGCAACCTTTCTATGACTGCCATTGTTAGGTCTACTTTCTATCGGCTAAACGAATTGTGAAGAGCGAAGAGCGCCGAGGCTCATGAGCGTGTCTACAATGGATTCACTTATTCAGAATTTGCCACCAAAAGAGTAGAAGAAAGTTTTCGACGTGCAGGAAGCATTGTGGTCAATCGGTTCGACAGGCGCAACGAGATGTTTGAGGTTCGCGGAATGCAAGATGGTTCTATTTACACTGTTAACCTCGTGCAACGATACTGCAATTGTGGCCATGTCCCAAAATGAGACTCGTGCTGGAGGTCATGTCCCAAAAATCCATCTTTCGGCTGCGGGTATTCATTCAAGTCAAACAACTCGGTGCGCGGCGGTACGAAAGGATGAGGAGGATCTACATGACCCGACAATAGATCCATGTCGGAGTGGCATGACCTGATGTGGAACAATGACCAACAGACGGCTCACTACCAGTAGGCCCTTGCTGCTCTGGCGCTGGAAATAGATGAGATGTCTCTCTCATGAGTCGAGAGAAGTTGATCGAATCAAGCCCACCCAACGGACTGAACTGACCATCTGCTAGAATTACCTACTATGGTATGTAGGGCTCCGCTGCTTGAACTGACCATCTGCGCGGTATAGGGGCCATGAACGGCATACACTCCTACGTCCAAACAAAAAACAAAATGAGTGGCTTATCCATTTCTTTACAGTTATACCGTGATGCACGACACAACGATCTGTATAGATGTGCCAGACTAGCTGCCCCCCAACTGTATTCTGAAATCCGATGAAAATCTTGAAGTAGAGGCAAAAACTTCGACTTCAAAGACGTGATAGACTTATCTGGAAACACCATTGTACCAAGCACGCAGAAAATGTGAACCCTAACGTACCACTCAATAGACTCCTGTGTGTCACACGGTTTAGTGTCTCTGCACCGCTGAACCCATGCAAGATTTATCTTGCCCAACATGTGATCGTTCGGATCTGGCTGCCGACCAAAACAAGTGATGTAGTTATCCACCAAAAACTGGTAACTGCTATCCGATCTACCCGTGATGGATTCTTCGTTAACCTGGAGGCCAAGTCTATGTATCACGTCTTCCAGCGTCATCGTCACCTCGCCCACTGGAAGGTGGAACGTGTGGGTTTCTGGCCTCCATCGTTCCACCAAGACACTTAATAGTGCAAAATGACCTCTCATTTCGCCTATTCGCGAAACGTGTTGAAACTCAGTTAATACTAGTGCCGCATCAGCTCTCTCATTAAAGGTATCCGACGGGTCAAATTTTCTAGGCAACAAATTTCTGATCACCTGCAAAAAGAAAGATAATATTTATTGAAATTAACCTATTTTCAACACTTTGCATGACCAAAACACACGTAAAAAGAAGGAAAACTAGAGGAAAATAAAACAAAATAAATAAAATAAAAATAAATATATTTATTTATCACAAAATAAAAAAAAACTTACCTATTGAGAATGATCCAAATACTCATAATATATTTTTCAAGTAATGTAAAATCGTAAACCATTTATCTTAAACCTTAAATCTTCTACTCTTCTTTTGGCTCCCACTTTCTCCAACTTCTCAGCGCACCACCCTTCCCTCCTGCAATGCAATGTCCCGCACAATGGAACCCACCCTCACCCTATTTTTGCCCCCTCTTTGTTGTTTCCCCTCCTGCGTTTTTCATTATAAATGCACGCTCAACATCCTTCTTCAAAACGTGTCACATATGCAGCATAGCTCCTTGACAATCGCATCCTGCGATTAATATCTGTCCGCTGTTTGTTGAGCTCCAAGCGGTTAACACACAGCAGGTGTCTGTCTCCATGCAGGGAGCTGCAACAGATTGCAAGATTTGGATGTCCTATACTGACAAACGCAACCTGCGTTTTATTGTTGCAGCTTTTGTTTTTTTTTCTGTCTCAACCAAAATGTAACCTGCATTTTTCAAATTACTGACTGTAACAGATCCACATATATAGATTACACGCTATGCACCTATTAAACTGCATATCACCATTTTTCCATTCATTAATAAATTAATTTCTGACATGAGGAGCTACAATGCCAACGGCAAACAATCAATATCATAATAAAGAGTTCAAGACACGGTTTTTCTACTTTTTCTTTTAGCAATAATATTCATTCCTTGATGAGCAGCCCTGAAACTGGTGCTTTATCTTTAAAGTTATTATGTTGTTTTGTCCCTAAAGTTAACCTACACAACATGGCTCTATCCTCCTATTTTATTTGTCTAAATTATTGAATTGTGACTTGTCATCTTCTACATACATGTTCCATATTCACTTACCTCTTCACTTGTTTTCTTCTACCTTTGCGTCAACTTAATAATAACAATTAGAGAAAAGGATAAATAGGTCTCTGACCTTTTGTTCCGCGGAAATTTTCGTTCCTAACCATTGAAAAATACTTTTAAGTCCCTGACCTTCACAAAACTTGGACGGATCAGTCCCTCCGTTCAAATGCCTCCGTTAGGGACTGATCTGTCCAAATGCATCCGTCAGGGACTGATCTGTCCAAATGCATCCGTCAGGGACTGATCTGTCCAAGTTTTGTGAAGGTCAAGGACTTAAAAGTATTTTTCAATGGTCAGGGACAAAAATGTCCGCGAAGCAAAAGGTCATGGACCTATTTATCCTTTTCTCTAACAATTATGTTCCATCCATCCATGTAGTATATCGACATAATACATGGATAATATTGAATCAGCATATTGAGATATAGAGTATGAATATATTACTATTACTATACATTAATGAACGAGTGGCCTGTGTGTAACTTAAATCATGTAACAGGTAAATGTTTCTTTAATTTTCCTATCTCTAAATTTTGAATAGATAGAAATTTTAACGAATTCTGTTTATGTAAAGTATTAAATTGGTCTCTTATGTTTGTGTGTAATTTTGTTTTGGTCCTTAAGATTTAAAGTGTCCTATTTAAATCCAAAAAAATTTCATTTAATTTTAGTGTAATTCCACCATGAGGTCAAAGTTAAATTATTAACGGAATATTCTACATAACAGCAGTACAAAAATAAGGTCGATAATCTGAAAAAAAAGTACAAGTTTCAGAGGCACAAAATTAACCGTGGATGCATCAATACATTTATTTATCATTCTCCTTAGTTCTATATAAAATATTTTATTTAAATTGTAAGAAAAATGATAAATAAATTGTATTGATGCATCTACAGTTGATTTTATGTCTTTGAAACTTGTATTTGTTCTCCAGATTATCAACCTTATTCTTGTACTGCTGTTATATAAGACATTCCATTAATTATTTAACTTTAACCTCACAGTGAAACTACATTAAAGTTAAATGAAACTTTTTTGAATTTAAATAAGACACTTTAGATCTTAAGGACTAACACAGAATTACACCCAAACTTAGAGAACTAATTTAATACTTTACCCTTTTGTTTAATACAAACTAGTTTGATCTTTTTTTTCCCAACAAATTTATATCTTGTAGTATTTTTATGTTTTTATTTAAAGATGTTTACTTGGTACTACTTTATACTAGAACAAAAAGTCTCTCTCACTTTCTCACTTACACCGTCTTTCTTGACAAATAGATAAACAGAATTGCATGATGTTCCTATAAAGGAAATGTTGTCAAAGGGGCCTGAGTGGTATGAGTTAGTCACATTACATAACATAACATATCAGCTAACTCTTTTTCCACCATTGCATGTTATTGAGGATATATAGGATGATGTCTCCTCCTACAATGATAATTTCACATAAAAATAGCATTGCGAGTTGTTAAATGGTTTAACATATTTGATTTAAAATATTTGATTGAATTATCTAGCGATTCAAAATATCTTTATACTATAAAAGAGGTGTTGAGTATTGTCAGATTTATCGATAGATCTATCAAATAAATTTATTGATAATTAGTTTACTGTTAGAATGAATTTGACGGTATAAACGATGTCGAAAAATATTTACCAGCAGATTATTTTGTCCAACGGTATGTAATTTTTTTTACACAATTAGTACACAATTAGTCGTCAAATTAAAATTTTTAAAAAAAATTTTAGTACACAAATTTTAAATACCAGAAATCAACTAATAATTTTATTAAATATCAAGGGTATGAAGATAATAAAAAGTCAAAAAATTAAAGTACAATGAAATAGACATAAAATAAATTAAATTCCTAAACTCTACAGATCTCGGTAATCGTCGTCTTCCCCCGACTGAGACGGCGGATTAGGTGCTGATGTCGATGCCACACCAGTAGCACCGCTGCCTCCAGCGCGCATCTATTCATTGTACAACGCTATCTGGTCTCGCTAGCACTCTAGCCGCTCCAGCTTCTCCGTTAGCTTTGAGCTGATGGCAACGGTTTCTCCCACACGTGCAAGAAGCTCGTTGTATCTCTCTTCAGACTGTTGAGCTTGTTGGTGAAGCTCCTGTGTGAGCTTCTGTGTAAGACCCAGAAAATTAAAAAAAAATCTTATTATGAGTTACTTTAAATTTATTTATTCATTAAAGATTTTATTTTCATAAACTATTTTATTATTAAGTATATGAAGTCGTCGCAATACTTCTTGCTATCAGAGTGGCGCAGCCGGAAGCGTGACATTCTGATAGTGAGGGTGTTACATTATGGTATCAGAGCAGTCTTTCCTGTAGAGCCTTGGGAATGGACTGACTATGCTTCATTGCATACTCTGAGTGTCTGTCATGTTGTAGGTCTTGTCCAGATAACAAGAATTAGAGCTTTCTACAAATGACTATCTGATGATTAAAACTGCTTGTCTACCATTGCATACCTCATGGTATTAGGTCTGGACAACTTAATACTAATGATTTATGTACATGAGAATACTAACGGGTTATCATAGACGAAATAGAAGTAATAGGTAATCCGACTCACAGGATTTGGGAGCATTAAAGGTTATGAAGTTAGCTTTGTTTCGACGTGTAATCTTATTCGTGCTAATGCTCAACAGAATTCTTTGTTTTGAATGTTTTCCAACCATACCTTATAGTTCTTGTGTCCCTTTTCTTGCTTGTGAATCTAATTGTTTACTTGAATCTTTTCGAATATTCATCCTTAACAATGCCTATACTTCTCTTCATAGATTCTATTTTCTTTGATTTGAGTTTGAACTTATTTTATTATAACAATTTTCGAGGACAAAAATTTTTATAAGGTGTGTAGGATGAATGATGAGAGGAACTTTTGCGTGGTCTAGAAATTTGCGGACAAATCCTCGTTGCAAGTATAGTTTCTAAACCTTCAAAAGTCCTTTCATACAAACGTGGTTGTCACAAGTAACAAACCCCTAAATAAATTGATAACCGAAGTATTCAAACCTCGGGTTGTCTTCTCAAGGAATTGCAGGGAGGTGTTCTTATTATTGGTTATGAGTTGTAAATTGGGGAGAAGTCCTAAATCCTAATCCTAAGAGAGAGGAGAGAACATCTCTCTCTAAAAACTACATCTACTCCTAAAATTGTGAATGTGAAAGCCTTTTTCATGAATGGATGTATTTCCCTACTTTATAGCTTCTAATCTGTGTTTTCTGGACCGAGAACTGGGTCAGAAACAGCCCAGAAATCGCCGGAGAAGAAATCTATCACGCTGGTTTTTCGTCACTGCAACGCGTCTGCATGGAGCACGCGGTCGCATCACCTAGCGTCAAAGCAACTATAGCATATTATATATCAAAGCGAAGCCCCGGACGTTAGCTTTCCAACGCAACTAGAACCGCGTCGTTTGGACCTCTGTAGCTAAAGTTATAGCCGTTTGAGTGCGAAGAGGTCAGGCTGGACAGCTTAGCAATTTCTCTAACTTCTTGTATTCCTTCCACTTTTGCATGCTTCCTTTCCATCCTCTGAGCCATTCCTGCCCTGTAATCTCTGAAATCACTTAACACACATATCAAGGCATCTAATGGTAATAAGAGAGGATTAAACATAGGGAACTTAAGACCAAAGAAGCATGTTTTCAATCAAAGCACATAATTAGGAAGGCAAATGTAAAACCATGCAAATAGTATGAATAAGTGGGTAAAGAGTTGATAAAATCCACTCAATTGAGTACAAGATAAACCATAAAATAGTGGTTTATCAATCTCCCCACACTTAAACATTAGCATGTCCTCATGCTAAGCTCAAGAGAAGCTATAAAGATGAAGAAGAATGGTAGATTAATATGAAATGCAACCTATCTATATGAATGCAACTACATGCAAAATGTTTCTACCTACTTAGTTAAAAGTAAACATATCTTTCAAGAAGAAATATGAACTGGATTTCACTAATTCAAATCATGAAAATGAAGTACAAATAGACTTGCAAGAAGGAATTAGCTTATGAAAGCAGGGAACAAGGAATTGAGCATCGAACCCTCACTGGTAGTGTATACACTCTAATCACTCAAGTGTTTTAGGTTCGATTCTCTCAATTCTCCACTAACCTTGCTTTCTAAGGCTTGCTCTTCATCTAACAATCAACATAAATTTAATGCACAGATACACATATCAAGAGGTCTTTTAAGGGTTGTAATGGGGTTGGGGTCAAGGTAGGATTGTATTTGGTCAAGTGGACTAAAATCTAAATCCTTAATTAACTTAAACTTTTCCCACCTAACTTAAGACAATCCATGTAATCAAAGTACAAAACCTAACTGTCCATCAACCATGTTTTTCACATATTCATGCATTCTTATTTCAAGTACAGTACATATGCATTACTTTCACCACTTACTTTGGGGCATTTTGTCCCCTTCTACTTATTTGCTCTTTTTCTTTTCTTTTTCTCACTTTTTTTCAATACATATGATGAAATTATTGGATGCATGAATCATGTCCTAAACATTTCTTTCACATTTTCAGAAAATTCTAACATACTCAATTCTCAAACCAAATGGTTCTAAACCCACTTTTCCCCACACTTAATTCATGAGCACTTTCACTAGTCTAAGCTAACCAAGGATTCAAATTAAGGACATTATTATTTTTCGCTTAGAGTTAATGATGTGCTAAAGTAAAGAACAAAGGGGTAAAATTGGCTCAAATTGGTTTTCAAAGGATAATGAAAGGTAAGGCCATATGGGTATGTAAGCTTAGTGAAACAAAGGCCTCAATCATGTAAGTGCATGCATACATCAAACCATGGAAATATAGAATTAAGCAAGATAAAGATCACAATTTCAGAGAGAAAAACACACACCAAAAATAAAATATTGGTTGGTAAAATAAAACCAATTCACATAGCTCAAAAATCTCACAGATTTTGTGTGTTCGAGCTCTAAACCATGTTCCAGTATAATATTTCTTCAAACAAGTGTAACATTAAATTTTTATTCAAATTAGTGAAATGCTCTAAAAGGTTTCTTGAAAAAGAAAATATTACTTCAACCAAGTGGTAAAATATGCACAAAATCAAATAAATTTGTAATCAAACATGCAAATGTGATAATGAACTAAGAAATAAAGTAAAATATTGGTGTTGAATTAGGAAATAACTAACCCATGGAGATCGGTATCGACCTCCCCATACTTAAAGATTGCACTGTCCTCGGTGCATGCTAAGATATACAAGTGGACGGGTTGCTTCAACTGGGGCTCTTTTTGTTCCTTTCCTTGCCGGTGATTTGGGAGTAGCTTTCTCTTTACCCTTCTTGGTGGCCATCCTGAAAAGGGAAAAAGAAAGTGACTTTTAAAGCTAAGGGTTAGAGCAAGGAAGAGAGCGGGAAAGGTGGTAATCAATGCACAATAAAGAAGAATGACATTAAGACACGCTCATGAGTACATGTGAAAAGTCATCAATGGAAAATAGCTAGTGCATATGATGACAAGTGAATGCAAGGTGTTTATTGGCATGCTGGCAAAGGCATGAGTAGCATAGATCAAGCTTTCAATATCCAAGTTAAATTACCAAGTCTTTCAAACTAACAACATGTTTGTAATAACAATTATATTTAATTAATAAAATATAAAAAGGATTTTGAGAAAAACAAGCATTTATAGTAGTAGATTAAAAGAAATCTTAAAAATAGTGCACAATGTCATACGGGCGTTTTCACAAACACATAGCATGCATGGTAAATAAGCTATTTGAAAGTATTAAATTGAACATGCAAGCAATCCTTTAAAAAGTAATATATAATTGTCAAATAATTTCTCTAATAATCCACAAGTAAAATATAGAAATAATGACCCAAATAAATTTCTAACACCAATGAAAATAATGCAATGAATGAAAGTATGCAAATAAATTAAAATAAAATAAAAAGAAAAATAAGAAGAATGAGAAGGGAAAGAAGGGAAGAAGAAGTAAGGAAGAAATAAGGAGGGAAAAGAGAAAATAGGATTTGGGGAAGAGAAAGATAAGATATTTTGGCAATTTAGGTTGAGCTGTGCGGCGCAAGCAACGCGGACGCGTGGGGCACGCGGTCGCGTGACTTGCGCTTGTAAGTTAATCGACGCGGTCGCGTCGGTCACGCGGTCACGTGACACGTTTTGTGCTACTGGCGCGAGGGCAGCCTCGCGCTCGCACAACTCTCTGTTCAAAATCTTATTTTGCCAAATTTTTTGGTGACGCAATCGCGTGGGTGACGCGATCGCGTGGATGGCCATTTTTGGAAAACGACATGGCCGCGTGGGGCACGCGTTCGCGTCAGAGGACTTGGGCTTCCAGCACAAGTCCAGCCCAATTCCAGCTCAACTTTCGGCCATACACCCTTGTTACGTCGATTTTCATGGCACGCGGCCGCGTGGGTGACGCGGTCGCGTGGGAGGCCAAAGTTCCCACATGACGCGGTCGCGTGAGTGACGCGGTCGCGTGGGGTCAAATTATGCTAAAGGCGCACCTCCAGCCACGCTTTTGCGTGACTCTCTGTTCAATTCTTTTCTCCCCAACGCACTAGTGACGCGGACGCGTCAGCGACGCTGCCGCGTTGCGTGCGTTTTTTTTTAATGCAATATGTAGATGCAAATGCAGTGCTGATATGGATGTTATGAATAATTCCAGGTTCAATAAAAATAGAATAAAATAAAATAAACAAACAAACAAAACAAAATAAAATTAAAATTGAGAAAGGAATGATTATACCATGGTGGGTTGTCTCCCACCTAGCACTTTTAGTTAAAGTCCTTAAGTTGGACATTTGGTGAGCTCCCTGTTATGGTGGCTTGTGTTTGAACTCATCCAGGAATCTCCACCAATGTTTGTATCTCCAGTAACCTCTGGGGTCCCAAACTAAGCATGTAAAGCCCTTAAGAAGCTTCAAACAGATTCTTAGGCTCCCAAGGTAACAAGTGTCAGAGCAGATTCCAGGATCCCAAATTTGCTTTTACACCCATCTTTGTCGGGATCTGTATTTTTTCAACTGCGTGATAAGTAATTTGAATTCTCATTGCAGCTACCAAACAGCTTCTTAGACCTATTCAATTGAGCTTTACACCAACCTTTGTGTTTAAACTTAAAGCTTCCAACCATGATGAACCTTGCAGGACAATTCTTACCACTAGCCATCTTCTTCTTACTCTGAATGTTACAAAGAGCTCTAAGTTGACCATCCGTCTCCAGTAGCCCATATTCAAGTGGAATTAGAAAGCTAAGGGATATGAATTTTACCCACTTGAATGTTGTGAAGGATGATGGCAACTTAGGGGGAGGTATTTTTAATGAAATTGCAAGCTCCACTCCCTTGTGCTTTTCTCTGATAATTACAACCTCTTTGCAAGCTTCTTCAATTTCAACCTCTTCCTCTTGGTAGCTTTCTTCCAATTCAATCTTCTCTTCATTGCTTTCCAAGGGCATGGGAGGTTGTGCTTCTTCTTCTTGAATCTCCATCTCTTGATCAACCTCTTCCAAGTCTTCAACTATACCATGGTGGGTTGTCTCCCACCTAGCACTTTTAGTTAAAGTCCTTAAGTTGGACATTTGGTGAGCTCCCTGTTATGGTGGTTTGTGCTTGAACTCATCCAGGAATCTCCACTAATGTTTGTATCTCCAGTCACCTCCGGGGTCCCAAACTAGGCATGTAAAGCCTTTAAGAAGCTTCAAACAGATTCTTAAGCTCCCGGAGTGACAATTGTCAGAGCAGATTCCAGGATCCCAAATCTTACTTTTACACCCACTTTTTTGTTGATCATCATGATTCCATCTGGGTGGCAAGCAATCTGAATTCTCACTGAAGCGTCCAAGCAACTTCCTAGACCCATTCAATTGAGCTTTACACCAACCTTTGTTTTTAAACTTAAAGCTTCCAACCATGATGAACCTTGCAGGACAATTCTTACCACTGGCCATCTTCCTCTTACTCTTAATGTTACAAAGAGCTCTAAGTTGACCATCCGTCTCCAGTAGCCCATATTCAAGTGGAATTAGAAAGCTAAGGGATATGAATTTTACCCACTTGAATGTTGTGAAGGATGATGGCAACTTAGGGGGAGGTATTTTTAATGAAATTGCAAGCTCCACTCCCTTGTGCTTTTCTCTGATAATTACAACCTCTTTGCAAGCTTCTTCAATTTCAACCTCTTCCTCTTGGTAGCTTTCTTCCAATTCAATCTTCTCTTCATTGCTTTCCAAGGGCATGGGAGGTTGTGCTTCTTCTTCTTGAATCTCCATCTCTTGATCAACCTCTTCCAAGTCTTCAACTGTGATATGCCTTGGAGGTTGTACACCCTCCTCAGCATCAATTTCAAGCGTCTTGAAAGGGGGTTCTATGACTGGACTTTCCATGGAGGTTCTGCATCTCCTAAGTCTTCAACCACATCTTCTTCTCCATGGGTTAGTTATTTCCTAATTCAACACAATTATTTTACTTTATTTGTTAGTTCATTATCATATTTGCATGTTTGATTGCATATTTATTTGATTTTGTGCATATTTTACCACTTGGTTGAAGTAATATTTTCTTTTTCAAGAAACCTTTTAGAGCATTTCACTAATTTGAATAAAAATTTAATGTTACACTTGTTTGAAGAAATATTATACTGGAACATGGTTTAGAGCTCGAACACACAAACTCTGTGAGATTTTTGAGCCTATGTGAATTGGTTGTATTTTACCAACCAATATTTTATTTTTGGTGTGTGTTTTTCTCTCTAAAATTGTGATCTTTGTCTTGCTTAATTCTATATTTCCATAGTTTGATGTATGCATGCACTTACATGATTGAGGCCTTTGTTTCACTAAGCTTACATACCCATATGGCCTTACCTTTCATTATCCTTTGTAAACCAATTTGAGCCTATTTTACCCCTTTGTTCTTTACTATAGCACATCATTAACTCTAAGCGAAAAACAATAATGTCCTTAATTTGAATCCTTGGTTAGCTTAGACTAGTGAAAGTGCTCATGAATTAAGTGTGGGAAAAAGTGGGTTTGGAACCATTTGGTTTGAGAATTGAGTATGTTAGAATTTTCTAAAAATGTGAAAGAAATGTTTAGGATATGATTCATGCATCCAATAATTTAATCATATGTATTGAAAAAAAAAGTGAGAAAAAGAAAAGAAAAAGAGCAAATAAGTAGAAGGGGACAAAATGCCCCAAAGTAAGTGGTGAAAGTAATGCATATGTACTGTACTTGAAATAAGAATGCATGGATATGTGGAAAACATGGTTGATGGACAGTTAGGTTTTGTACTTTGATTACATGGATTGTCTTAAGTTAGGTGGGAAAAGTTTAAGTTAATTAAGGATTCAGATTTTAGTCCACTTGACCAAATACAATCCTACCTTGACCCCAACCCCATTACAACCCTTAAAAGACCTCTTGATATGTGTATCTGTGCATTAAATTTATGTTGATTTTTAGATGAAGAGCAAGCCTTAGAAAGAAAGGTTAGTGGAGAATTGAGAGAATCGAACCTAAAACACTTGAGTGATTAGAGTGTATACACTACCAGTGAGGGTTCGATGCTCAATTCCTTGTTTCCTGCTTTCATAAGCTAATTCCTTCTTGCAAGTCTATTTGTACTTCATTTTCATGATTTGAATTAGTGAAATCCAGTTCATATTTCTTCTTGAAAGATTTGTTTACTTTTAACTAAGTAGGTAGAAACATTTTGCATGTAGTTGCATTCATATAGATAGGTTGCATTTCATATTAATCTACCATTCTTCTTCATCTTTATAGCTTCTCTTGAACTTAGCATGAGGACATGCTAATGTTTAAGTATGGGGAGGTTGATAAACCACTATTTTATGGTTTATCTTGTACTCAATTGAGTGGATTTTATCAACTCTTTACACACATATTCATACTATTTGCATGGTTTTACATTTGCCTTCTTAATTATGTGCTTTGATTGAAAACATGCTTCTTTGGTCTTAAGTTCCCTATGTTTAATCCTCTCTTATTACCATTAGATGCCTTGATATGTGTGTTAAGTGATTTCAGAGATTACAGGGCAGGAATGGCTCAGAGGATGGAAAGGAAGCATGCAAAAGTGGAAGGAATACAAGAAGTTAGAGAAATTGCTAAGCTGTTCAGCCTGACCTCTTCGCACTCAAACGGCTATAACTTTAGCTACAGAGGTCCAAACGACGCGGTTCTAGTTGCGTTGGAAAGCTAACATCCGGGGCTTCAATTTGATATATAATATTCCATATTTGCCCTAACTCTAGGCGACGCGACCGCGTGCTTCATGCAGACGCGTCACAGTGACAAAAAACCAGCGTGACTGATTTCTTCTCCGGCGATTTCTGGGCTGTTTTTGACCCAGTTCTCGGCCCAGAAAACACAGATTAGAGGCTATAAAGCAGAGGAATGTATCCATTCATGAAAAAGGCTTTCACATTCACAATTTTAGGAGTAGATGTAGTTTTTAGAGAGAGAGGTTCTCTCCTCTCTCTTAGGATTAGGATTTAGGACTTCTCTTAGTTTTAGGAGTGACTCTCAATCCCAAGTTCAATGTTCTTTTATTTCTTTTCTCAATTTTGTTTATGACTCTCTATGTTTAGATTGATTTTCTATTTAATATATTTTGAGGTATTTCAGACTTATGATTGCTTTCTTTTATTTATATAAATAATTTGGATTTTTCCCTTTTGACTTTGGTTGAGTCATTGGTAACTCTTGAGTTATCAAACTCATTGTTGATTGAAAATTAGAATTCTTCAAGAATTACTTCGAGATCCAATAACTCTAATTTTTCCCAAGGAAAGACTGGGACTTGAGGATTCAAATTAATTCGTCCACTTAACTTACCTTCATAGTTAGAGGTTAACAAAGTGGGAGAAAAATCCATTCTCATCACAATTGATAAGGATAACCAGGATGGGACTTCTAGTTCTTATACCTTTACAAGAGTTTATTTTACAGTTATTATTATTTTATTTTACTTGTCATTCAACATACTTTTTACCTTGATCCAAAATCCCAATTTACAACTCATAACCAATAATAAAAACACCTCCCTGCAATTCCTTGAGAAGACGACCCGAGGTTTGAATACTTCGGTTATCAATTTATTTAGGGGTTTGTTACTTGTGACAACCACAACGTTTGTATGAAAGGACTTTTGAAGGTTTATAAACTATACTTGCAACGAGGATTTGTCCGCAAATTTCTAGACCACGCAAAAGTTCCTCTCATCAAAATGTTGTTGTTGTCACAAGTAACAAACCCCTAAATAAATTGATAACCGAAGTATTCAAACCTCGGGTCGTCTTCTCAAGGAATTGCAGGGAGGTGTTCTTATTATTGGTTATGAGTTGTAAATTCGGATTTTGGATCAAGGTAAAAAGTATGTTGAATGACAAGTAAAATAAAATAATAATAACTGTAAAATAAACTCTTGGAAAGGTATAAGAACTGATTGGGCAACATAAATCAAATACAAATAAAAGCATGAGAGTATCTGAAAGTAAAAGAGAAATAAAAAGTAAAAGGAATATTAAACCCAGATCGAGAGTTACTCCTAAATCCTAATCCTAAGAGAGAGGAGAGAACCTCTCTCTCTAAAAACTACATCTACTCCTAAAATTGTGAATGTGAAAGCCTTTTTCATGAATGGATGTATTTCTCTACTTTATAGCTTCTAATCTGTGTTTTCTGGACCGAGAACTGGGTCAGAAACAGCCCAGAAATTGCCGGAGAAGAAATCTATCACGCTGGTTTTTCGTCACTGCGACGCGTCCGCATGGAGCACGCGGTCGCGTCGCCTAGCGTCAGGGAAATTATGGTATATTATATATCAAATCGAAGCCCCGGACGTTAGCTTTCCAACGCAACTGGAACCGCGTCGTTTGGACTTCTGTAGCTAAAGTTATAGCCGTTTGAGTGCGAAGAGGTCAGGCTGGACAGCTTAGCAATTTCTCTAACTTCTTGTATTCCTTCCACTTTTGCATGCTTCCTTTCCATCCTCTGAGTCATTCCTGCCCTGTAATCTCTGAAATCACTTAACACACATATCAAGGCATCTAATGGTAATAAGAGAGGATTAAACATAGGGAACTTAAGACCAAAGAAGCATGTTTTTAATCAAAGCACATAATTAGGAAGGCAAATGTAAAACCATGCAAATAGTATGAATAAGTGGGTAAAGAGTTGATAAAATCCACTCAATTGAGTACAGGATAAACCATAAAATAGTGGTTTATCAATGAAAGACTAAGAAATTTCAGAAAAATCTTATTATGGGTTACTTCCAATTTATTTATTCATTAAAGATTTTATTTTCATAAACTATTTTATTATTAAGTATATGAAGTCGTCGTAATACTTCTTGTTATCAGAGTGGTGCAGTCAGAAGCGTGACATTCTGATAGTGAGGGTGTTACATTCTGCACCTCCTTTCTCAATTCAACAACTTCCACGTGATTGGCAGGGCTGGTGGCAGAGGTAGAGGCAGAGGCAGATAAAGCCACCATTGTGAAAATGCGGCGTTGATTCATTTAGGACTCAAACACGGTCTCGCGCCAAACCATATCAGGATCAACGACTGAGGCATCGGAACTGTGGTCGTCCCCACTAGGCTAGGATTCTGGGTCGTGGCCTCCAATCTCTGCGTGTAGTCCTCTTGTGTAACATACATCGAGATTAGAATGACAGTTAATTGACTTTAATTAAAACTCACATAGTGAGCCACAGAGTGCTCATCAGTAAATCTCTCCTTGTTAGCCTTTAACATATGGGTATACTTAAAGGTCTCTGCCAATATCACTTCACGCTCTAATGATTTAGACTACACATATTGAAACCAACTAATAAAATAAATCAAGTAACGGTGCAGAATTTATAATCCACAAACTAACTGGCAAGTGCATCGGGTTGTACCAAGTAGTACCTCAAGTGAACGAGGGTCAATCCCACCAGGATTGATGGACTAACCAACAATGATTACGTGATTTACTTAGTTAGACAAGCAGAAAAGAGTGTTTGAGAATTCAAAAGCATTAACAGTAAATTCAGAATATCAGAGAGCAAGCAGTAAATTGGTGTGAATAATATGGAGAAAACAGTTAAGGCTTCATAGATATTTATTTTTTGGATTAACTTTTCTTACCAACTACTTTAATCATGCAAGATTCAATTCACGGAAAACTATATGTGACTAAACCCTAATTCCTTAGACCTTTTTAGTCTCATCTAACCTTCATCAACCGCCAATTCCTTGGTCACTTGATTCCAATTAGAGGATTAAGTTCAAATCTAGTTTATGTGCCACAGAAACCGTAATTACCCAAAAATAAGAGGATTATATATCACATATCCCGTTAAGTCCAGATAATTAGTGATTTAGGAGAATATGTTTTCAAGTTGTTGTTCAGGTAAAGAGCTTTTCCAAGTTTTACAAGAACTCAAATAGAATAAAGGTCATACTTCCGTTCCACCCAGATTCATAAGATAAAGAACGAAAATAATTCTTGAAATTGAAATCAATACATGAATTAAAATAGAACAGTAATAGTATTAATCCATAGAATAAACAGAGCTCCTAACCTTAACAGTGGAGGTTTAATTGCTCATGGTTTAGAGAGAAAAACAAGGATTCTGAAAAACTGTAAATTGCGAAATGATGTAAGAGAGAAGAGTCCGAAGGCCTGATTCTTTTCCCTTTTATATCTAATCCAAATTAATGTAAAATATATTTTTTTAAAACTAAATAATATCTTTTCCTATTTATAAATAAAATAAAAGTTTAATAAAAATCAATTAACATCTTCAAATCATTCCTTGATGGATGTGGGACCACTTGCAAATCATTGAACTGGCGCCTAACCTGGGAAATTCCAAGATAAGCGCCACCCTTGTTGCCTGGTTTGGAATGCTTTGAGTGTGTCTTGGTGTTGGTGCCTAACTTGGAAGGGAGTGGTGGCTAACTTCATGCTGGCCGAACCTAATTGTGTGTATTTATTGTGCCTCACCAAGTTAGGCACCACCTATGCAGCCTTGACTTGACGTGTGGAGTTTGTCTTGGCGCCTAACTTGGTAAATGCCAAGTTAGGTGTGACGAACTGATTCTTGCTAGTAAATAAATTTTTATAAAAATATAATCGCGTTGTAAGTATAGTTTCTAAACCAACAAAGAATCCTTTCGTACAAAAACTTTGGTTGTCACAAGTAACAAAACCCAATAAAATTTATAACTGAAGTATTTAAACCTCGGGTCGTCTTCTCAAGGAATTGTAGGGAGGTGTGTTTATATTGGTTATGGAAAAGGTAGAATTTTGTTTTGGGTTTTTAAAATAAGGAACAAGTAATTTAAATGGCAAGAAAAATAAATTAATAATTAAGAAAAATCTTGGCAAGGTATGAGAACTGGAAATCCCATCCTAGTTATCTTTATCAGGTGTGATGAGAATTGTTATTGCTCCCACTTAGTTAACCCTTACTAAATAAAGGAAAGTCAAGTGGACTAATCAATTTGATTCCTCAAGTCCTAGTCAACTCCTGTGGAAAGACTAGCTTTAGAGGGATCCAAATCAATCAGTAATTTTCAATTCTCAATCAACTGCTGAGTTTGACAACTCAAGTGTCACCAATTACTCAACCAAAGCAAAAGGGGAAAAATCTAAATTATTTATATCATAAATAGAAGGAAACAATCTTAAATATGAAATACCTCAAATTGTATTAAATAGAATATTCAAATCTAACATGAAGAGTTCATAAGCCAATTTATTAACATAAGTAATTAACAAGTAAAAGCATTAGAATAAATAAAAGTAGAAGAGAAACTAAATTAAAAGAACATTAAACCTGGAATTGAGAAGCAATCCTAAAATTAAGAGAAATCCTAATCCTAAAACCTAAGAGAGAGGAGAGAACCTCTCTCTCTAAAAACTACATCTAAAACCTAAAATTATGTATATTGAATGTTCCATGAATGAATGAATGCATTTCTCCCACTTTATAGCCTCTAATCTGTGTTTTCTGGGCCAAAAACTGGGCCAAAAACAGTCTAGAAATCACTAATTATGAATTCTGTCACGCTGATTTTTGTCATTGCAACGCATCCGCGTGGAGCACGCATTCGCATCGCCTAGTTGTATGGCCACTATAGCAAATTAAATATCATTTTGAAGCCCCGGAGGTTAGCTTTCCAACGCAACTGGAACTGCATCATTTGGACCTCTGTAGCTCAAGTTATGGTCGATTTAGTACCAGGAGGTCAGGCTAGACAGCTTTAGCAGTTCCTTCAGTTTCTTGTATTTCTTCCACTTTTGCATGCTTCTTTTCCATCCTCTAAGCCATTCCTACCCTGTAATCTCTGAAAACACTTAACACACATATCACAGCATCGAATGGTAATATTAGCAAATATAAGACCAAAGAAACATATTTTCAATCATCGCACAAGATTAGGAAGGAAAAATGTAAACTCATGCAAATCATATGAATAAGTGAGTAAAGAATTGATATAAACCACTCAATTGAGCATAAGATAAACCATAAAATAGTGGTTTATCAACCTCCCTATACTTAAAGATTAGCATGTCCTCGTGCTAAGCTCAAGAGAAGCTATAAGAGAGTGAAGGGGAATGGTAGAAAGTATGAAATGCAACCTATCTATATGAATGCAACTAAATGCAGAATGCTTTTTTTTTCTACTTGGTTTAAAAGTGAATAAATTCTCCAAGAATAAATATAAACTAGATTCCACTAGTTCAAATCACAAAATAAAGTACAAGTGAACTTGCAAGAAGAAAATAGCTCATGAAAGCCGGGAATAAAGAATCGAGCATCGAACCCTCACTGGAAGTGTATGCACTCTAATTGCTCAGGTGTTTAAGGTTCGATCTCTCAGTTCTCTACTAATCTTGCTTTCTAAGGCTTGCTCTTCATCTAATAATCAACATAAATTTAATGCACAGATACACATATCAAGAGGTCTTTTTAAGGGTTGTAATGGGGTTAGGGTCAAGGTAGGATTGTATTTGGCCAAGTGGACTAAAATCTGAATCCTTAATTAACTTAAACTTTCCACCTAACTTAGATAATCCATGTAATCATAATACAACATCTAACTATCCAGTAACCATGTTTTCCACATATTCATGTATTCTAATTTCAAGTACAGTACATATGCATTGCTTTCTCCACTTGCTTTGGGGAATTTTGTCCCCTTTTACTTATTTGCTCTGTTTCTTTTCTTTTTCTCTTTTTTTTTGTATTTTTATTATTTTTTTTCTTTTCTTAACAAATTTTTTTCTTTTGTTTTTCTCAATGCATATGATTAAATTATTGAATGCATGAACATGTCCTAAATATTTCTTTCACATTTTCATAAAGAAGTTTAACATACTTAATTTCCAAAACCAAACGTTTCCAAACGCACTTTCCCCACACTTAATTCATGAGCACTCTCACTAGTCTAAGCTAACCAAGGATTCAAATTAAGGACAATATTGTTTTCCGCTTAGAGTTAATGATGTGCTAAAGTAAAGAATAAAAGGGGTAAAATAGGCTCAAATTGGTTTGCAAGGGATAATGAAAGGGTAAGGCCATATGGGTATGTAAGCTCAGTGAAACAAAGGCCTCAATCATATAAGTGCATGCATATATCAAACCATGGAAATATAGAATTAAGCAAGACAAAGATCACACTTTTAGAGAGAACAACACACACCAAAAATAAAATATTGGTTGATAAAATGCAACCAATCAAATAGGCTCAAAATCTCACTGGTTTTGTGTGTTCGAGCTCTAGACCATGTTCCAAAATAATATTTCTTCAAACAAGTTCAATAAAAATTTTAATTTAAATTAGTAAAATACTCTAAAAAAAATTTCTTGAAAAAGAAAATATTACTTTAACCAAGTGGTGGTAAAATATGCAGAAAATCAAACAAATATGCAATCAAACATGCAAATGCAACAATGAACAAACAAAGAAAATTTAAACATTGGTGTTGGGACAGGAAGGTACTAACCTACGGAGATCGGTATCGACCTCCCCACACTTAAAGATTGCACCGTCCTCGGTGCATGCTGAGATGTGCAAGTGGATGGGTGGTTCAAACCGGCGCTTTTCTCCAAAGATTGTGCAGTTGGACTTGTCTATCGCCCCATATAGAAATTGTTTTCCTTTCCTTTTCCGGTGACCATCCTGAAAGAAGAGGAAAAGAAGAAAAGTAACCCAGAAACAAAGATAGAAAACAAATAAAATATGGGTTGGTTAATGCCAATTAATGCGGGTCTCAATTACATGGTAGCTACAACATGCAAGTGAGAAAAACAGTAGAAGCTAATGGCTTATCAATAGTGCAAAAATTGTAACGAAGGGGAAGAGATAATAGGTGCTGAAAGACAGTGTAAATTCATGTCAATGCAAAAGGAATACAGGTATCATAAAAATTGGCATTTGACAAATAAATAATATCCAACAGTGTAAAACAAGTCACTAAGCACCAAATTAATATCAGAAAAGATACAGCGGTTGAATAAGAACATTTAACACCAATGAAAAAATAATGAACGTAGAAAAGAAAATAAAAATATGCACAAAATTAAAATACAATGAATGAAAGTATGCAAATAAATTAAGCAAAATAGAGTGAAAGAGAATAAGGATGAAAAGTTAAAGAGATGAAGAAGAAGTAAGTAAGAAAGGAGGAAGAGAGAAGAAGAAAGAAATAAGAAGGGAGAAGAAAAAATTAGGATTAGGGAAGAAAAGATAGAAATTCTGGCACTGAGCTGGATAAACTGTGCGTCGCATGTGACGCGGACGCGTGGAGCACACGTTCGCGTGGTTGGCGTTATTTTTCAGGTGACGTGGACGAGTGGGTGACGCGTACGCGTGACCTGTTTTGTGCTATTGGCGCGAGTGTAGCCTCGCGTTTGCGCAACTCTCTGTCTCAAATGCATATTGCCAAAATTCAGGGTGACGCGCACGCGTGAATGGCCTTTCTTTTAAAAAGGACGCGGACGCGTGGTAGGGCTTATGCTTCTAGCATGGTTCCAGCCCCACTCCATCACAACTTGCTGCCATACACCCATTTACGTCGATTTTGTAGGGCCACGCGGTCGCGTGGGTGACGCGGACACGTGGGGAGGCTATTTCGCAAACGACGCGAGCGCGTCAGCGACGCGGTCGCGTGGGCATATTTGTGCCTAAGGCACGCCTCCAGCCACGTTTTCGCGTGACTTTCTGCTTCTCTTCCTCATAGTTTCTAATGTGTTATGACGCGGACGCGTCAGCGACGCTGGCGCGTCGCGTGCCTCTTTTTTTTATGCAATATGCATATGCAAATGCAGAATGCAGTTGAATATGCAGAAATTATGAATGAATACTAGTAAAAATAAAATAAAATAAGATAAAAAAGGAACGATTATACCATAGTGGGTTGTCTCCCACCTAGCACTTTTTGTTATAGTCCTTAAGTTGGACATTTGGTGAGCTCCTTGTCATGGTGGCTTGTGCTTGAACTCGTCTTGAAACTTCCACCAATGCTTGGACCTCCAATAAGCTCTATCAATACCAAGTGAATTCCTCAAGCTTTGATGGAGTTCTTCACAAGCTTTGAGCTCCCAAATTTGATCCTCATATATTCCCGGATCCCAAATCTTGTTTCTGCACCCGTCTTCAAGTAGAATATGATGATTCTATCTGGGTGGTAAGCAATCCGAATTCTCACTACGGCATCCAAACAGCTTCCTAGACCCATTCAATCGAGCTCTACACCAATACTTGCACTTCAACTTGGAGTGTGCAACCGTATAGAACCTTGCAGGGCAACTCCTACTACTAACCATTTTCCTCTTACTTTTAATGCCATAAAGAGTTCTAAGTTGACCATCTGTCTCAAGTAAACCATATTCAAGTGGGATAAGAAAGCTAAGGGATATGAATTTTACACACTTGAATGTTGTGAAGGATGATGGTGACTTAGGCGGAGAGGTCTCCAACAACTTTGGCAAGGTGATTTCAAGCTTTACTCCCTTGTGCTCTTCTTTGACAACTTCCACCTCTTTGCAAGCTTCTTCAATTCCAACCTCTTCCTCTTGGTAGCTTTCTTCCAAATCAAACTCTTCTTTATGGCTTACCAAGGGCATGGGAGGTTGTGCTTCCTCTTCTTTAATCTCCATCTCTTGATCAACCTCTGCAAAGTCTTCAACCATGATATGCCTTGGAGGTTGTACACCTTCCTCAACATCAACATCAAACATCTTGGAAGGAGGTTCTATGACTGGACTTTCCCATGGAGGTTCAGCATCTCCTAAGTCTTCAACCACTTCTTCCTCTTCAATAATTACTAGTTTATTCAGTTGTTTTAGTATAAAATCGTACTCATCCTTGATGATTTTCTTTCCATGACAACTCTCTTCAACTATTCCTTCATCTGCAAGGGTCTCTCCTACCTCCAAATTTTGGGCCTCCTCTTGCTCTAAGACAAAATCAGACTCCTCCTTGATGTCTTCCTTCACTAATTCTTCAACCACTCCTTCGACTTCAAGGGTCTCTACTACATTCATCTGTAGGGCCTGTTCTAGCTTCTTATGAAGTATGAATTCGCGAAGATAATTCCTTCTTTCTTGTTCCATATCAATAGCATAATTGGGATCATCTTGCTCTTGGATTGATAGATGTGGGTGCTCTTCCATGGAGGGTGGTGATGGGATAGAAAGATCATTACGTGATTGAAAAGGAAGTACACTAGAGCTTGATGGTTGATTGTTGGGAGTAGATAATGACTCTATCCGGGAGACGAGAGCTTGCAAAGTGGCATTCAGACCGTTTATGGTAGAGTTAAATGTAGTTTGCATGTCTTATTGCCCTTGGTGAATGACACTAAGAGTGTTGTTATCCAATGGAGGTTGGGGTGGTAGTTCTAAGTATGGCTCATAAGGCTCTTGGTATGGTGGATAAGGGTTAGGGTCATATGGGGGTGTTTGGTGGTAAGGGGCTTGTGAGTTTGGTGTTTCAAATGTATGTTGTGGAGGTGGTTCATAAGCATAGGGTGGGGCTTGTTGGTAACTACAAGGGGGTCCACCATATTCATCATCTTTGTACGCTCCCTGGAATGGCTCTTGACCATAGTAATTTGGTGGAGATGGTTTGTCACGAAAGGGTCCACCATAACTATTGTCTTGGTATGCATCATAGGATGGTTGTTGGTTATAGTGCATTGGAGGGGGTTGTTGCCAAGAGGGTTGATCAAATCCTTGTGGCTCCTCCTATCTTTAATTCTTCCAACCTTGATGCCTATTTTCATTATAGTTTCCATTCCTTACAACAACATTGGAACCAAAATTGAAACCAGAGGGGTGAGAATTCATAGTAGCTAAAGAAAATAAAAATGAAAACTAATAAAGAAATTAATGAAAATAAACTCCTAAAACTAGAAACACTGACAACAATATAAGATAAAGATTTGAAAAAGGTTTAAATTTTGAAAAGGTTTGATTTTTTTAAAATTTTAAATTTAAAATTTGAATTTAAAATTTTGAATTTTGGAATTTAAATATTGAAATTTGAAATTTGATTTTTAAAATAAGATAAGATAAGATTTTGAAAAAGATATGATTTTTGAAAAAGATTTGAATTTTGAAATTTAAAACTAAGATAAGATAAGATTTTGAAAAAGATATGATTTTTGAAAAAGATTTGAATTTTGAAATTTAAAACTAAGATAAGATAAGATTTTGAAAAAGATATGATTTTTGAAAAAGATTTGAATTTTGAAATTTAAAACTAAGATAAGATAAGATTTTGAAAAAGATATGATTTTTGAAAAAGATTTGAATTTTGAAATTTAAAACTAAGATAAGATAAGATTTTGAAAAAGATATGATTTTTGAAAAAGATTTGAATTTTGAAATTTAAAACTAAGATAAGATAAGATAAAAATTTTAAAATAAAAATCCGAAATTTTTTTTTGTAATTTTCGAAAAAAACAATTAAAATAAAGAGAAAAGATATTTTTGAATTTAATGAGAAAAGAGAAAAACAATAAAATGACACCAAACTTAAAATTTTTAGATCAAAGCAAAGAAAACAAACAAGAAAAATATTTACAATAACCAATAATGAGGCACACAATTGCAATTCCCCAGCAACGGCACCATTTTTGACGAATGGGTTTCTGCCAGTAAAGAATTATATAGAAATAATCGCGTTGTAAATATAGTTTCTAAACCAACAAAGAATCCTTTCGTACAAAAACTTTGGTTGTCACAAGTAAAAAAACCCAATAAAATTTATAACCAAAGTATTTAAACCTCGGGTCGTCTTCTCAAGGAATTTCAGGGAGGTGTGTTTATTATTGGTTACGGAAAAGGTAGAATTTTGTTTTGGGTTTTTAAAATAAGGAACAAGTAATTTAAATGGCAAGAAAAATAAATTAATAATTAAGAAAAATCTTGGCAAGGTATGAGAACTGAAAATCCCATCCTAGTTATCCTTATCAGGTGTGATGAGAGTTGTTATTGCTCCCACTTAGTTAACCCTTACTAAATAAAGGAAAGTCAAGTGGACTAATCAATTTGATTCCTCAAGTCCTAGTCAACTCTTGTGGAAAGACTAGCTTTAGAGGGATCCAAATCATTCAGTAATTTTCAATTCTCAATCAACTGCTGAGTTTGATAACAAGTGTCACCAATTACTCAACCAAAGCAAAGGGAAAAAATCTAAATTATTTATATCATAAATAGAAGAAAACAATCTTAAATTTGAAATACCTCAAATTGTATTAAATAGAATATTCAAATCTAACATGAAGAGTTCATAAGCCAATTTGGTAACATAAGTAATTAACAAGTAAAAGCATTAGAATAAATAAAAGTAGAAGAGAAACTAAATTAAAAGAACATTGAACCTGGAATTGAGAAGCAATCCTAAAATTAAGAGAAATCCTAAACTTAAAACCTAAGAGAGATGAGAGAACATCTCTCTCTAAAAACTATATCTAAAACCTAAAATTATGTATATTGAATATTCCATGAATGAATGGATGCATTCCTCCACTTTATAGCCTCTAATCTGTGTTTTCTGGGCCGAAAACTGGGCCAGAAACAGTCCAGAAATCGCTGATTGCGAATTCTGTCACGCTGATTTTTGTCACTGCGACGCATCCGCATGGAGCACACGTTTGCGTCGCCTAGTTGTATGGCCACTATAGCAAATTATATATCATTTCGAAGCCCCGGATGTTAGCTTTCCAACGCAACTGAAACTGCATCATTTGGACCTCTGTAGCTCAAGTTATGGTCGTTTTAGTACCAGAAGATTAGGCTGGACAGCTTTAGCAGTTCCTTCAGTTTCTAGTATTCCTTCCACTTTTGCATGCTTCTTTTCCATCTTCTAAGCCATTCCTGCCCTGTAATCTCTGAAAACACTTAACACATATATCACGGCATCGAATGGTAATATTAGCAAATATAAGACCAAAGAAACATGTTTTCAATCATAGCACAAGATTAGGAGGGAAAAATGTAAACTCATGCAAATCATATGAATAAGTGAGTAAAGAATTGATATAAACCACTCAATTGAGCATAAGATAAACCATAAAATAGTGGTTTATCAAGCTGCCACCCTTGCAGAATTGCTGGAGAAGAATTTTATTATACATCGTTGGAATGCTCTGGAAGTTAGCTTTCCAATGCCACTGAAATCACGTCAATTGGACCTTTGTAGCTTGAGTTATTCATGTTAGAGTGTAGGGAGGTCAGTGTTGACAGCATCATTCGCTTTCTTCTCTTTTTCTACAGAAACTCCTTCAGATCCATCCGAATGCTACCTGAAATAAATAGAATTGCACACGACTCAAAGTAGCATCCATAGTGACTAAAAGATAATTAATTCTTGATTAAACTCAATAATTTGAATGCAAATTCACTAGGAAAAGATAGAGAAGATGCTCACGCATCACAACATCAAACTTGAATTGTATCTTGTCCTCAAGCAACCAAAACTAACCTAGGATTAGGATGTGGATTTGCATGAGAAGTGAGTGTTCAATTAAGCTCATGTCTCTTCTTAAAGTTGGGTTTACAAACTGCAATCCTGAATAGTTTTGGGAGCGTGGTTGAATCAGAGGAATGTCACTATCATTTGGAATTAGAATCCTGGTAATATTTTGAATTCTCTAATCTTTTATACTTCATTTTAATCCTTGAACCCAGAAAATTTTCTTTATTCTCTTTTCTTTGGTGCTTTGCACCCTGAGCCTAGCCATGACTTTAAATATTTTGTCTCAAACTTCACTTGACACAAAAACACCACAAGCACTTAACTGTGGAACTCTCTTTAAGTTCTGATTTTTCTTTCAGTTACTTCCAGACAGTGGTGCTCAAAGCCTTTAGCATATTCTGTTAAATGCACTTGATCTCGACTCTTAGTGCTTTGTCTCAAGGATTACTTGACACATTTACACCACAAGCATATGACTAGAGAAATAACTCTTTGAGCTTTTAATCATGCCTGATCTCCCTAGTCATTGATGCTCAGAGCCTTGGACCTTGCTTTTATTTTTCTTTTGTTGTTTCTTTTGCTTCAAGGATTAAGCTTTTGTTTACTTCAAAGAATTCATAATAGTTCTCTAAATTCTTGTTCCTTATACATCAACATCCCTTGATTCAAATTCAAATATGCACAGTTCATGACATGCATTCAGAATCACAAAGAATACCACCACATTTAAGTAAATAAGACTACTCTTTGTTATAAACTCTATTTCTCATGTAATACATCTTTTTCTTTTTCTTCTTCTTTTGAATTCAAGCTCAGTGAGCGATACATGAGACACTTTTCAGAATTAAAAGTAGATAATAGAATTAAAATATCAAATCAAACTAGAACTTAAGAATTGAAATAACAAAGGATCATGCAGAAACTAAGACAAAAGAGCAAAAAATAGGAACATAACATAGTAATGGCAAAAAATATATCAAACATTCAATGTCCAATTTAGATTACCATTTGTAACAAACTAGCCATCACGTTTGTATTGACAATTAAATTTAATTAATAAAATATAAAAGGGAATTTGTGAAAAGCAAGCATTGCATATTAGAGTAAAATAATGTGAAGAAGTGCATAATGCCATATGGGCTTTTTCACAAACACATAGCATGCATGTAGAATAAGCTCTTGAAAGTATGAATTTGAACATGCAAGCAATCCCTTAAAAAGTAATATATATGATTGTCAAACAAATTTATAACAAACCATAAGCATATAAAGATAAATAATGACTCACATAAATAGATAACACCAAGTAAAAAGGAAAAGAAAAGAAAAGAAAAGAAAAGAAAAGAAAAGAAAAGAAAAGAAAAGAAAAGAAAAGAAAAGAAAAGAAAAGAAAAGAAAAGAAAAGAAAAGAAAAGAAAAGAAAAGAAAAGAAAAGAAAAGAAAAGAAAAGAAAAGAAAAGAAAAGAAAAGAAAAGAAAAGAAAAGAAAAGAAAAGAAAAGAAAAGAAAAGAAAAGAAAAGAAAAGAAAAGAAAAGAAAAGAAAAGAAAAGAAAAGAAAAGAAAAGAAAAGAAAAGAAAAGAAAAGAAAAGAAAAGAAAAGAAAATAAGAACAATGAAGAAAAGATAAGAAGATAACATATGAAAATAAGAAGAATAGTAGAAAAGTGAGAAAGAAGAAAAGAAAAACCTTGTTAATGGGGGTGAGAAAGATAGAGAATGAAAGGTGAGATAGAAAGGGAGAAAGAAGAAAGAAGGAGGGAAAAGAAAAATTAGGATTTGGAGGAAAGAAAGATAAGATAATTTGGCAACTGAGGTTGAGTTGTGCGGCGCATGCGACGCGGCCGCGGAAGGCACACGTTCGCGTGGTTGCGCTCCAGGAAAGATGACGCGATCGCGTCGGTCACGCGGTCGCGTGACCTATGTTGCGCTGCTGGCGCGAGTGCAGCCTCGCTCCACCACAACTCTCTGTTCGATTCATTTTAATTGCCAAAATTGGGTGACGCGATCGCGTGGGTCACGCGATCGCATGAGTGTGCGTTATAAAATGGGTGACGCGGCCGCGTCAGCGACGCGGTCGCGTGACAAGGATTGTGCTTCCAGCACCAATCCAGCATCACTCTCGCACAAAATGCGACTGTGCACCCTTTTACGTCGAAAACTCAGGGCACGCGGCCGCGTGGGGCACGCGGTCGTGTGGGAGGCCATGATTTCCATGCGATGCGGTCGCGTGGGGTAATTTGTGCCATTGGCACGATTCCAGCGCTGCTCCTGCGTAACTTTCTGTTCATTTTTATTTTGCTTTACTCCCCCTGCTACGCGGACGCGTCGCTGGTGCAATCGCGTCGCGCAGCGAAATTTTTTTTTTTTAAAAACTAAAATACTAAAAGTGAAGAAAAGAACGACCATATCGCGGTGGGTTGTCTCCCACCAAGCACTTTGCTTTAACGTCCGTAAGTTGGACGCTCCACTAGCTCAATCTGCTGCTATGTGAGGATCTTCCAAGTGGAGGATCTCAAGCTCCTTGCTTTTCTGCACTTTCTCACTATGGTACAGCTTCAGGCGGTGTCCATTAACCTTAATAAGTTCAGAGCTTGAAGGATGGCTTAGGTGATAAACTCCGTACGGTTCAGCCTTCTCTACTCTGTATGGACCTTCCCATTTTGATCTTAACTTACCGGGCATTAGCCTTAGTCGAGATTTATAAAGGAGGACGAAATCTCCAGGTTGAAATTCTTTCTTCTTGATGTTTTGATCATGCACAGCTTTCATCCTTTCCTTGCAAATTCTGGAATTCTCATAGGCGAAGGTTCTCCAGTTCCTGCAGTTGCAACTTCCTTTCAGCTCCGGCCTTCTCAATTTCCATGTTGCACTCTTTAACTGCCCAGAAGGCTCTGTGTTCGATTTCAACTGGGAGATGGCAAGCTTTTCCATAAACTAAGCGAAAGGGACTCATCCCAATGGGTGTCTTGTATGCTGTTCTATATGCCCACAGTGCATCTTGTAGCCTGATGCTCCAGTCTTTTCTATGAGGCTTCACTATCTTTTGTAAGATACACTTAATTTCTCTGTTCGACACCTCGGCTTGCCCATTAGTTTGGGGATGGTAAGCTGTTGCAACTTTATGGATTATCCCATGCTTCTTCATCAATCCTGTTAGTCTCCTGTTACAAAAATGGGTGCCTTGATCGCTCACGATCGCTCGTGGTGATCCAAAACGGCATATAATGTGGTTTCTCACAAAGGAAACAACAGTGTTAGCATCGTCAGTGCGGGTAGGGATTGCTTCCACCCATTTGGAAACATAATCCACAGCTAACAATATATAAAAATATCCACTAGAATTTGGAAATAGACCCATGAAGTCAATGCCCCATACATAAAAAATTTCACAGAAAAGCATATAGTGTTGAGGCATCTCATCCCTCCTGGATATATTACCAAATTTCTGGCATGGGATACAAGATTTGCAAAACTCAGCAGCGTCTCTAAAAAGAGTAGGCCACCAGAATCCACAGTCTAAGATCTTTCTAGCTGTTCGTTGAGGGCCAAAATGTCCTCCACTCTCAGATGAGTGACAGGCCTCTAAAATGGACTGGAATTCTGATTGAGGCACACAACGTCTAATTATCTGGTCAGCGCCACATCTCCATAAATATGGGTCATCCCATATATAATATTTAGACTCGCTTTTCAGCTTGTCTCTTTGATGTTTAGAGAAATGTGGAGGAAATATGCGGCTAACTAAATAATTAGCAACAGGTGCATACCAAGGGACTACCTCAGATACTGCTCGTAGGTTATCAAAAGGAGAATTATCATCTATAGGAGTAGAATCATCCTTAATATGTTCAAGGCGACTCAAGTGGTCTGCTACTAAATTTTGATTGCCACTCCTATCCTTTATTTCTAAATTAAATTCTTGTAGCAGTAGTATCCAACGTATAAGCCTTGGTTTGGACTCCTTTTTAGCTAATAGATACTTTAGAGCTGCGTGGTCCAAATACACCACTACTTTGGTACCATGTAAATAGGCACGGAATTTATCCAGAGCAAAAATAATAGCAAGAAGTTCTTTCTCAGTAGTAGTATAATTGGACTGGGCAGTGTCTAAAGTCTTAGACGCATAGGCAATAACAAAAGGATCCTTACCTTCACGCTGAGCCAGCGCTGCTCCAACTGCATGGTTGGAAGCATCGCACATGATTTCAAACGGCTGGCTCCAGTCGGGTCCTCTCATAATTGGGGCTTGAGTTAGAGCAGTCTTCAGCTTATCAAATGCTTGTTTGCAATCTTCACTGAACTCGAACTCAATGTCCTTCTGCAGTAATCTGGATAAGGGAAGTGCCACCTTACTAAAGAATTTAATAAATCTCCTGTAGAAATCTGCATGGCCAAGGAACGAACGGACTTCCCTCACAGAAGAGGGGTAAGGTAAACTAGAAAAAACATTCACCTTTGCTGGGTCTACAGAAATGCCATTATTAGATACCACATGTCCTAATACAATCCCTTGTTTTACCATAAAGTGGCATTTTTCGAAATTCAATACAAGGTTTGTATTAATACATCG
>NC_029791.2:22447551-22452322 GCF_000816755.2 Arachis ipaensis | reverse complement strand
TCTTCAAACTCTTCTTTTTGAACTTCAGCCACACTTTCGTCTATGACATCACACTGGAAGATAGAACGATCTTCTGGGGGGTTGTCAATGACTCCATTTAGATTGAAGATCACTATGCGGCCATTTATTTCAAAGGAGTATGTTCCTGAAGAAGCATCCAATTTGAATTTTGATGTCTTCAGGAATGGTCTTCGAAGTAGGATCGATGATGGCTTATCTGAATCATTATGGGGCATCTCCAAGATATAAAAATCAATGGGAAATGTGAGCCCTTTAATGTTCACCAAAACATCTTCAGCAACTCTAGCCACTGTAATAATGCTTTTATCTGCTAACACAAAACGAGCTGCCGACCTTTTTAAACGAGGGAGCCTCAAAACATCATATATGTACAAAGGCATTATACTGACACATGCTCCTAAATCACACATGCAATCATAAATTACTACACCACCAATAGTACAACTAACTATGCAAGGACCTGGATCACTACATTTTTCAGGTAATCCTCCCATTAAAGCAGATATAGAACTACCTAAAGGAATAGTTTCTAATTCATTAATCTTGTCTTTATGGATACATAAGTCTTTTAGAAACTTTGCATATTTAGGTACCTGCTGAATAACATCAAAAAGGGGGACAGTTACCTCGATCTTTTTGAATATCTCTACCATTTTAGGATCAGGTTCCAGCTGCTTCCTGGGCTTCCTTGCAAGCTGTGGAAATGGAATGGGAACAGTGGTATCTGTGGTGCCTGCGCCTTTTGGTGCTTCTTCTTGTGGTTGAGCTATCTCTTCTTCAGCTATGTCCTGTATATCCTCTTCCTCTTCAACATCTTCGATTTCCACCACCTCTTCAGCTGAGGCGTATTCTGGTGAGCTTGGTTCCTCCTGATTCCTCTCCTGTAGTGTAGTTCCAGACCTCAGGGTGATAGCATTAATGCCTCCCTTTGGATTGGGTAATGGTTGAGAGGAGATTCCAGTGGTGCTTGAAGGTTGATTACTGGAATTTTGTGCTGAACCAAGCTGTGTCATAAAAGCTTGCAGAGTAGAGGTGAGACCATTCAGACTGGCGTTAATACTGTTCACGATGGTACTTTTCATGGCCAGTTGTCTTTTCTCAAAAGCTTGTAATAAATCTTCATTAGAAGATACAGAAGAATGAGTAAATTGAGAGGTTTGCTGCTGATTGATCGGTGGTCCTTGGTTTTGCCTCAGGTGAGGTGCTCGGTAAGGTTGATTTTGCTGCCTGTTGTTGTTATTATTCCACCTCTGATTTCTCTGATTATCTCTACCTCCCCTTTTATTGTTGTCCCTCCAATTCTGGTTTGAATTGTCTTGCCATCCATGGTTATTATTTCCACTTTGACTGTACCCTGAGTTGTAGAGAAGGGTGCTATCTTATTAATCAGAGGTTCGAAGAAGTTGAGGTAAGTAAATTGGAATGTAAAGTGAGGAATTAAATGATATGAATAAAAAAAACCTTGACTGGGAATTGATTAGTTAGAATCTCTATCATTGATGGAATGATTTTTTTTAGATGGATTTATAATTAACGGTTACTCTGTTTAGTTATCCTTTACTAGGTAAGGGAAAGTCAAACAAGTTGGATTACTAGATCCGTTCACGAGTTACAACCCACTTAGTTCAAGGGATTGACGTTGGTGACAGGATAGCAATTCAACAATTAACCCAATTATAAATTTTCTTTCAATCCTTCCAACTCAAGAGTTCCTTTTCAATCAATTCCCCATCAAGTAATGAAACTACTCACGCATTGTAAATAATAAACCCATAACACATAAAAGGGAATTAAAAGAAGACATGATTATTGGAATTGAAATTGAATTAAAAAGAAATAATCCTTGCATTAAATAATCATAAAAGTATCTGAATAATAAAATTGAACAAAACAAAGAATATGGAAGAATAAAACCAAGTTAAGAAAACAAACTAGAATGATGAAGTCTTGATGAGGAAATAACTCTTCTCAATGTTCCAATGCTAAGACCAATTGAAAATTAAAATTCTAAAAACTAGAGAGAAAAACCTAAGAGAGTGAAAAACTAGATCTAAAACTACTGAATGTATGTGTGTTGTTTCTGCATATTCTCTGACTCTAGTCTACTGTTCCAGGCCGAAAACTGGGCCGAAATAAGGTCAAAAAATCGCCTCCAGCGAATTCTGCAGATTATGCAGATCGCACATGTCACGCGATCGCGTCGTCCATGTGGACGCGTCGCTTGCGCTTTTTCCTCTCCACGCGTTCGTGTCGTCCACACTACCACGTCGCTTGCGCTTTCCAATCTGCGCGGCCACGCAAGCCATGCGGCCGTGTCACTGCGATTTGCGCTCCTTCGCGCGGTCGCGTGAGCCATGCGACCGCGTCACTTCTCGCTGGTTATCTCCTCAAATTCTTGTGTTCCTTCCATTTTTTGCTAGCTTCATCTCCAATCTCCATCTCATTCATGCCCTATAAAGCCTGAAACACTTAACACACAGATCACGGCATCGAATGGAATAAAGGAGAATTAAAATTAAAATTAAATAATTAAAGTCTCTAGGAAGCAATTTTCAAACATGTACTGAATTTAGGAAGGAAATCTAAATGCATGCTAAATTGATGAATAAGTGGGTAAGGATCATGACAAAACCACACAATTAAACACAATATAAACTATAAAATAGTGGTTTATCAACCTCCCCACACTTAAACATTAGCATGTCCTCATGCTAAATTGAAGGAGACAAGGAAATAAGTATGAACATGTAGAAACTCATGAAATGCAATGCAATCCTACATATATAAATAAATGCAACTATATGATTATTGTCCACTTGATCAAAAGTAAATAAGCCCTTCAAAACAATTACAAATCAAATTCCACTAATTCTATCATTATACAATAAAACCGATAAAAGTGCAAGAAGATAGCTTATGAAAGCAGGAAACATGAAAATTCAAGCATTGAACCCTCACTGATAATGTATGTACGTTCTAATCTCTAGTGTATAGGGTAATTACTCTATTCTTCTCTAGTCATGTTTTCTAACTTTTGTTTTTCTCCTAACCAATCAACAGCAGTTAATATACCAATGCAAACATCATGAGGTCTTTTTAGGGTTGTAATGGGGCCAAGGTGCAGGTAAGGGTATACATATGGCTAAGTGAGCTTTATAAATTGAATCTTTAATTAACCTAAGCTCTCACCTAATATACATATATTCTATATACTTTTAAATTCATGCCTAGCTACCCATAATTCCCTTTTTCAACACATACTCATATTTCAACTTTGTATTTTAATTTTATCATATGTGCATTGATCTTTGAATTCTGAATTTAACATTGGGGTAATTTTGTCCCCTTATTTATTTGTTTATTATTTTTTTTGAATTGAATTGAATTGAAATAAATAAAGCTTATCAACGCACATAGATTTTTTGATTCTTATAGTTTCACATGAATAGGTATCCAAATTCCCTTTAAATTTTCATGACACGTTCCCTTAACAACTTTTGTTCCCACAATTTTCCATACTTAACTAGCACACACAATTCTATCTTAAGCTAACCAAAGATTCAATTTGGTATATGCAATTGTTTTTCAGCTTGAGGTTAGTAATGTGGTAAAATATAGAACAAATGGGGTTTTAAAGGCTCAAAGTGGTTAACAAAGGTAATTGAAAAGGGTAGGCTTGATTTGGATAAGTGAGTTTAAACAAATAATGGCCTCAATCATGTGCAAGCATGTAAATATAATAAATATTGGACATATAAGATAAAACAAAATATAGATTACAATCATAGAGAAGTAAACACACAAGAATAAAATAATTATGGTTAAATAATGTAACCATACATAAAGGCTCAAATCTTTCACAGGTTGTGTGTTCTTTAGCTCAAACATCATGTTCCAAATACAACTCAAGCAGATTTATCATAAAAATTTTGAAAAATTAGTGAAATTTTATTCCAAAGATAGATTTTTAAAAGAAACTTATTGCCTTTTCAATCAAGTAGAACATGCATGCAACTATTCTAACCTATGCAATTTATTCTATTCTATAAAGGGGAGAAAATCTAACTAAAATATCCTAATTATTAGTGTACAGAGAAGAAAAATTACCTCCAGACGTCAGGTACTGACCGACCTCCCCACACTTAAGGCTTTGCACTGTCCTCGGTGCCATCTGTCAGGAACAGGGGCGGGCTGGTAGCAGTATCTCCACAGTCGGGACTATCATGACTCCCGGTGCTGGTAAAAGAAGTGGAGTCCGGAGTGTCTGAGTCCTTGAATTTGCCCATGATCAGCTCCTTGAGGTATGTAAATCGGCGCTTGTTACGGCGCTCTCTCATCTTAGCTTTCAGTTCATGCCGATCCAATTTTTCAAGTATCTGCTGGAGCAATTTCTCAGTTGTAGATGCTTGTGGTGTTGAAGAAGGAATATCTTCAACTGGCTCAGTAGGCTGGCTTGTAGTGGCTGCTGAAAGTCTGAGGTATTTCCCGTTAGGGACATATTGATCATCCCGTGGAAGCATGGCTTTGGTGTCCCCAGCTCTGTAGGAGACTCCGGCTGCTGAGACAAGATCTGAGACCAGGGCGAGAAAAGGTAGGTTGCTCGCGATTTGTACGTGCTCCATGGCATTCCGGATGTGTCTTGAGAGATTCAGAGGTTGGTCTGTAAGGATGCACCATAGTAGAACAGCCATGTCTGCAGTGAAGGAGGACTCATGAGTGCTCGGAAAGACGTAATGGGACATGATCTATC
>NC_029791.2:22445158-22446718 GCF_000816755.2 Arachis ipaensis | reverse complement strand
CATATGGGCTTTTTCACAAACACATAGCATGCATGTAGAATAAGCTCTTGAAAGTATGAATTTGAACATGCAAGCAATCCCTTAAAAAGTAATATATATGATTGTCAAACAAATTTATAACAAACCATAAGCATATAAAGATAAATAATGACTCACATAAATAGATAACACCAAGTAAAAAGGAAAAGAAAAGAAAAGAAAATAAGAACAATGAAGAAAAGATAAGAAGATAACATATGAAAATAAGAAGAATAGTAGAAAAGTGAGAAAGAAGAAAAGAAAAACCTTGTTAATGGGGGTGAGAAAGATAGAGAATGAAAGGTGAGATAGAAAGGGGAAGGGAGAAAGAAGAAAGAAGGAGGGAAAAGAAAAATTAGGATTTGGAGGAAAGAAAGATAAGATAATTTGGCAACTGAGGTTGAGCTGTGCGGCGCATGCGACGCAGCCGCGGAAGGCACGCATTCGCGTGGTTGCGCTCCAGGGAAGATGACGCAATCGGGTCGTTCACGCGGTCGCGTGAGCTATGTTGCGCTGCTGGCGCGAGTGCAGCCTCGCTCCAGCATAACTCTCTGTTCGATTCATTTTAATTGCCAAAATTGGGTGACGCGATCGCGTGGGTCACGCGATCGCATGAGTGTGCGTTATAAAATGGGTGACGCGGCCGCGTCAGCGACGCGGTCGCGTGACAAGGATTGTGCTTCCAGCATCACTCTCGCACAGAATGCGACTGTGCACCCTTTTACGTCGAAAACTTAGAGCACGCGGCCGCGTGGGGCACGCGGTCGCGTGGGGCACGCGGTCGCGTGGGAGGCCATGATTTCCATGCGACGCGGTCGCGTGGGGTAATTTGTGCCATTGGCACGACTCCAGCGCTGCTCCTGCATAACTTTCTGTTCATTTTTATTTTTGTTTACTCCCCCTGCCACGCGGACGCGTCGCTGGTGCAATCGCGTCGCGCGGCAAAATTTTTTTTTTTTTTAAAACTAAAAAACTAAAAGTGAAGAAAAGAACGATCATACCGCGGTGGGTTGTCTCCCACCAAGCACTTTGCTTTAACGTCCGTAAGTTGGACGCTCCACTAGCTCAATCTGCTGCTATGTGGGGATCTTCCAAGTGGAGGATCTCAAGCTCTTTGCTTTTCTGCACTTTCTCACTATGGTACAGCTTCAGGCGGTGTCCATTAACCTTAATAAGTTCAGAGCTTGAAGGATGGCTTAGGTGATAAACTCCGTACAGTTCAGCCTTCTCTACTTTGTATGGACCTTCCCATTTTGATCTTAACTTACCGGGCATTAGACTTAGTCGAGATTTGTAAAGGAGGACGAAATCTCCAGGTTGAAATTCTTTCTTCTTGATGTTTTGATCATGCACAACTTTCATCCTTTCCTTGCAAATTCTGGAATTCTCATAAACTTCTAGGCGAAGGTTCTCCAGTTCCTGCAGTTGTAACTTCCTTTCAGCTCCGGCCTTCTCAATTTTCATGTTGCACTCTTTAACTGCCCAGAAGGCTCTGTGTTCGATTTCAACTGGGAGATGGCAAGCTTTTCCATAAACTAAGCG
>NC_029791.2:22443015-22443375 GCF_000816755.2 Arachis ipaensis | reverse complement strand
GGGCACCACTTGTACTGGGCTTACCCATTCACTGTCTGAAATGGGATATATGATACCGGCCTCCAATAGTCTGGTCACCTCTTTCTTGACAACTTCCAAGATGGTGGGATTTAATCTTCTCTGGGGTTGACGGACAGGTCTTTCTCCCTCTTCTAAAAATATTCTGTGCTCGCATACTTGATGGTTGATTCCCACTATGTCTGCCAAGCTCCACCCAATTGCCTTCTTATGCTTCCTCAGCACATCAAGTAGCTGCTCTTCTTATTGAGGAGTCAGTTTTCTTGCAATAATAACCGGAAGCTTCTGCTCATCCTCAAGATAAGCATATTTGAGATGTGGAGGAAGAGGTTTCAATTCTAA
>NC_029791.2:22441189-22441403 GCF_000816755.2 Arachis ipaensis | reverse complement strand
GCCAAGCTTCATCAGTGGTCTTGTACTTCTTCATAGACCCATTGCTGGCACTTTTCAATGTGGTCTTATCTTGGGGCCTCAAACCTTGTGTGATATAGCTGAGTAGCACGATCTTGTCAATCATGTGGTGGGACATGCTTCCAGAAGATTATTGAAGCGCTCCCAGTATTCGAAGAGAGTCTCATTGTCATCCTGAACAATCGTAGAGATATCC
>NC_029791.2:22437520-22439135 GCF_000816755.2 Arachis ipaensis | reverse complement strand
ATGAATAAGTGGGTAAGGATCATGACAAAACCACACAATTAAACACAATATAAACTATAAAATAGTGGTTTATCAAAGACAGAGGAGAGTGAAAGAAGAAAATAAAAAAGAAAAAATAAAAATTGAATTAAAAATTTTTTTTCTGTTCTGTTTTTTAATACACTGAATAAAAATAGACGAGGAAAAAAGGGAGAAGGGAATGGACAGAGGGGTTGTGTGGTATAGTTGGGGTTGGGTTTAAAGGGAGGGATATGGTTGTTGTTGGTTGAGAAGGGAAGTGGTTTCGGAGAGTATGTTTTGTGATTTGTTGTGTGGATAGAGAAGGGAAAGGGGGTAGAGGTTGGTTGTTCTTCAAAGAGGGGGTGAAGTGTGTTGAGGTGTGGTTTGAAGTGGGATGAAGGGGCTTATATAGAGGGATTGGGTGGGTCTCGTTGTGGAAATGTTTAGTCACGGGGTGTTAGAAAGGGACTTGTGTCATGGATTAAAGTTGGGGGAAGGGCTTGTGTCACGGGTGGAATTGGAAATGAATGAATGGGACAAGGGATATCTGGGCAAGAGGGGTAGATCTTGGTATTGATTGGAAGGGGTGGGGACCGAATCAGAGGGGATTTGGTGCAGGGATAACGAGATTTGGGTCAAGAATACATGGGATTTGGTTAGGTAATATTGGGGGACAATTGGTTAGGCACCTAACTTGGGTATTTCGGCGCCTAACTTGATGTGCTTTTCTCCCCAGGGTGCTAACTTGAGGTAATGGGCGCCTAACTTCCGTTGGCAAAGCATCCTAGCGCCTAACTTCAATCCAACGATGCCTAACTTCGCTTGCTTCCTTACCCCTGGCACCTTACTTGGGCTGATAGCGCCTAACTTAAGGTGTGAAGACATACCCTGGCGCCTAACTTCAGGAACCTGGCGCCTTACTTCAAGCCTCCCGAATGTGATGCAACTCCAACGCTAGGTGTGGCGCCTAACTTGCCTAACTTGAGGAATGCCAAGTTAGGCGCGGACCAGGCAGAACCAAATCACTCCCACACGCTTCATGTGGCGCCTAACTTGAGAAACTTCAAGTTAGGCACCGCCCATCCAGTGAGTAAAGCCATTTTGTACGCACCATTTGCGCCTAACTTGAAGGGGTGAAGTTAGGCGCCACCTCTCCAATAAGCAACTACAATTTTGTCCTAAATGTGGTGCCTAACTTGAGTTTTTGAAGTTAAGCGCCACCCAATCCGAACTTAGCTTCTCCAGGGTGTCTGAAACTCTATTTTCAGGTACGTATCTGTTCTAATTACTCTATATGATCCAAACACACGTAAAATAGAGGAAAAACAGTAGAAACTCAAATAAAACCAAACAAATAACAAAACCAAAGTAACAGAAATCAAACCAAAGGATACGAAAATATCAAGTTGCCTCCCGACAAGCGCTTCTTTAACGTCACTAGCTTGAAGGTCAGTTCTGCTAGTTCAGTAGATGAGTGGACCTTTGGCAATCAATCTCGCCTCCAAGATAGTGCTTCAACCTCTGGCCATTAACTGCAAAGGGTAAAAGAATCCCCATAAACGCTAAAATCGTCCATAAAAACTTCCATACAGTCCTCAGTAAGATCAGAGAAAAG
>NC_029791.2:22434417-22434939 GCF_000816755.2 Arachis ipaensis | reverse complement strand
GCTGAGCCAGCGCTGCTCCAACTGCATGGTTGGAAGCATCGCACATGATTTCAAACGGCTGGCTCCAGTCGGGTCCTCTCACAATTGGGGCTTGAGTTAGAGCAGTCTTCAGCTTATCAAATGCTTGTTTGCAATCTTCACTGAACTCGAACTCAATGTCCTTCTGCAGTAATCTGGATAAGGGAAGTGCCACCTTACTAAAGTCTTAATAAATCTCCTGTAGAAACCTGCATGGCCAAGGAACGAACGGACTTCCCTCACAGAAGAGGGGTAAGGTAAACTAGAAATAACATTCACCTTTGCTGGGTCTACAGAAATGCCATTATTAGATACCACATGTCCTAATACAATCCCTTGTTTTACCATAAAGTGGCATTTTTCGAAATTCAATAAAAGGTTTGTATTAATATATCTATCTAATACTCTAGATAATCCCTCTAAGCAAAGGGTAAAAAAATCACCATAAACGCTGAAATCGTCCATAAAAACTTCCATACAGTCCTCAATAAGATCAGAGAAAAG
>NC_029791.2:22429988-22430975 GCF_000816755.2 Arachis ipaensis | reverse complement strand
TCACGTAGCCGAGCAACACTATCTTGTCAATCATATGGTGGGGGCATGCTTCTAGAAGATTATTGAAGCGCTCCCAGTATTTATAGAGAGTCTCGGTTTCATCCTGAACAATCATGGAAATGTCTTTTCTCAGTTTATCAGTAACTTCAGTCGGAAAGAACTTTTCCAAAAATTCTCTTCTATGTGTATCCCAGTCGGATACAGTTGCTACGGGTTGAGTGTAGTACCACTCTCTTGTCTTTCCCTCAAGAGAGAATAGGAAGGCTTTTAACAAGATTAAAGTTTCATCTGTACCATCACGCCTGACAGTAGAACAGGCTGCTTGAAAATCTCTCAGGTGCTTGATAGGCTCTTGAGCAGGTAAGCCATGAAACTTGGGCATCAAATTGAGCAGTGCTATTTTTATTTCAAAGTCTGTAGCCACCGCTGGATGATGCACTTGAAACGGTTGCATTGAAAAATCAGGGGCTCCAGCCTCCTGGATAGTAACTCTTCTGGCTGCTGTGATGTTACCTTCACGTAAATCAACCGAATCAGTAGAACGGGGGCTGGTTTCTTTCTCAGGTGACGTTTCAGATCCGCCCTCAGAGAGGACTAACCGATGCCGAGCTTTCCTTATTTGTGAAATAGTTCTTTCAATCTCAGGATCGAATGCTGGCAAGCTTGGATCTGGAAGTGAACGCGTCATCTAACGAAAGAAACAAGCAACTCATAGTAGCAAGATAAAATAAAATGCAAATAAATAAATTCCAATTAATAATTTTAGCACTCTATTGCAACTCCTCGGCAACGGCGCCAAAAATTGATGGGAAGCAGAAGCTGATGAATTAAAAAATTATTAAATTTGATACGTTGCAAGTATAGTTCTTAATTCACCGAAAATCTGCCTTAGAAATTAGAAATGTGTCACAAAGAGTTTAAATCAAAATTACTGGGAGTTTTAAGTCCCAGGTCGTCTCCCAACGAGTTGCAGAGATATCTTATTAA
>NC_029791.2:22335723-22429855 GCF_000816755.2 Arachis ipaensis | reverse complement strand
GGTTACTCTGTTTAGTTATCCTTTACTAGGTAAGGGAAAGTCAAACAAGTTGGATTACTAGATCCGTTCACGAGTTACAACCCACTTAGTTCAAGGGATTGACGTTGGTGACAGGATAGCAATTCAAAAATTAACCCAATTACAAATTTTCTTTCAATTCTTCCAACTCAAGAGTTCCTTTTCAATCAATTCCCCATCAAGTAATGAAACTACTCACACATTGTAAATAATAAACCCATAACACATAAAAGGGAATTAAAAGAAGACATGATTATTGGAATTGAAATTGAATTAAAAAGAAATAATCCTTGCATTAAATAATCATAAAAGTATCTGAATAATAAAATTGAACAAAACAAAGAATATGGAAGAATAAAACCAAGTTAAGAAAACAAACTAGAATGATGAAGTCTTGATGAGGAAATAACTCTTCTCAATGTTCCAATGCTAAGACCAATTGAAAATTAAAATTCTAAAAACTAGAGAGAAAAACCTAAGAGAGTGAAAAACTAGATCTAAAACTACTGAATGTATGTGTGTGTTGTTTCTGCATATTCTCTGACTCTAGTCTGCTGTTCCGGGCCAAAAACTGGGCCGAAATAAGGTCCAAAAATTGCCTCCAGCGAATTCTGCAGATTATGCAGATCGCACATGTCATGCGATCACGTCGTCCATGCGGACGCGTCGCTTGCGCTTTTCAATCCGCGCGGCTGCGCAAGCCATGCGGCCGCGTCACTGCGATTTGCGCTCCTTCGCGCGGTCGCGTGAGCCATGCGACCGCGTCACTTCTCGCTGGTTATCTCCTCAAATTCTTGTGTTCCTTCCATTTTTTACTAGCTTCCGAATTTGAGCCTTGAATTGAACAGAAGCACCCTCTGACCTGGCTCAAAGACTCTGATGGCAATCTTCTTGTCATGTCATATCTTAGTTCTCTCCTTATAGAGCTTGGCATTCTCATAGGCAGAATATCTGAATTCATCAAGCTCATTCAAGTAAAGCATCCTTTTTATTCCTGCAGCTTGAGCATCAAAGTTCACAAACTTGATTGCCCAGTAAGCTCTATGCTCCAGCTCAACTGGCAAGTGACAGGCTTTACCATAGACCAACTGATAAAGGGACATGCCTATAGGAGTCTTGTATGCTATCCGGTATTCCCAGAGAGCATCATCAAGCTTCCTAGACCAGTCCTTCCTTGAGATACTGACGGTCTTCTCTAGAATCCTCAACCTATCCATATGTCTGAGGATGATAAAGGGTTGCCACTTTATGACGGACTCCATATCTTTGCAGAAGTGAGTCCAGCTATCTGTTACAGAAGTGACTTCTACCATCACTAATGAGTGTCCTTGGGACACCAAACCGGCTGAAAATATATCTCTGAAGAAAGCTCATCACCACTTTGGCATCATTGGTGGGTAGAGCTATAGCTTCCACCCACTTGGACATATAATCAACTGCTACCAAGATATAAGTGTTGGAGTATGAAGGTGGAAAGGGTCCCATGAAGTCAATACCCCACACATCAAATAGCTCAATCTCAAGAATCCCCTGCTGTGGTATCTCATGGTTGGCAGGGAGATTCTTAGCTCTCAAACATCTGTCACAGTTCTTCACAAATGCTCTTAAATCCCGGAAGAGAGTCGGCCAGTAAAAACCACTCTAAAGGACCTTAGTAGCTATCCTTTCACCACCAAAGTGGCCTTCATAATCAGAGCCATGACAGTGCCAAAGAATCTGCTGTGTTCTCTTATCTGAGACACACCTCCGGATTATACCATCTGAGCATCTTCTAAAAAGATATGGTTCCTCCCAAAAGTAGTACTTGGCATCAGTTAGGAGTTTCTTCACTTGTTATTTATTATACTCTTTTAGGATGAAATTCATGGTTTTGTAATTTGCAATGTCCGTAAACCATGGAGCCTTCTGAACGAAAAAAAGTTGCTCAACCGGGAATTTCTCAGTCACAGCTGTGGGTGGTTACACTCCTTCTTCAGGTTCAATTCTGGAAAGGTGCTCAGCCACTTGATATTTTGACCCTCTTCTGTCTTTGATCTCAATGTCAAACTCCTGAAGGAGCAGTACCCATATGATTAATCTTGGTTTAGAATCCTTTTTGGTTAGAAGATACTTCAAAGCAGCATGATCAGTATAAACAATAACCTTAGAACCAATTAAATAGGACCTAAACTTATCAATAGCATATACAATAGCTAATGATTCTTTTTCTGTAGTTGTGTAATTCTTTTGAGTATCATTTAACACACGACTAGCATAGTAAATGACATGCATAAGCTTGCCTTACCTCTGTCCTAAAATAGCTCCTATAGCATGATTACTAGTATCACAAATTAATTCAAATGGAAAATCCCACTGATGAGCGGATAATTTATACGCTTTTTGGCATTGTTTTTAGTATGTTTTTAGTAGGATCTAGTTACTTTTAGGGATGTTCTCATTAGTTTTTATGTTAAATTCACATTTTTGGACTTTACTATGAGTTTGTGTGTTTTTCTGTGATTTCAGGTATTTTCTGGCTGAAATTGAGGGACTTGAGCAAAAATCAGATTCAGAGGTTGAAGAAGGACTGCTGATGCTATTGGATTCTGACCTCCCTACACTCAAAGTGGATTTTCTGGAGCTACAAAACTCAAAATGGCGCGCTTCTAATTGCGTTGGAAAGTAGACATCCAGGGCTTTCCAGCAATATATAATAGTCCATACTTTGGCCGAGTTTTGACGACGCAAAAGGGCGTTGAACGCCAGTTCTACGCTGTAGTCTGGAGTTAAACGCCAAAAACACGTCACGAACCAGAGTTGAACGCCAGAAACACGTTACAACCTGGCGTTCAACTCCAGAAAGAGCCTCTGCATGTGTAACATTCAAGCTCAGCCCAAGCACACACCAAGTGGGCCCCGGAAGTGGATTTATGCATCAATTACTTATCTCTGTAAACCCTAGTAACTAGTTTAGTACAAATAGGACTTTTTACTATTGTATTAGACATCTTATGATCTTGGGATCATCTTTTGATCATTTTTAGATCTCTAGACCTCCATGGGAGGCTGGCCACTCGGCCATGCTTACCCTGTATTCACTTATGTATTTTTCAACGGTAGAGTTTCTGCACTCCATAGATTAAGGTGTGGAGCTCTGCTGTTTCTCATGAATTAATGCAAAGTACTACTGTTTTTCTATTCAATTCAACTTATTCTGCTTCTAAGATATTCATTCGCACTTCAACATGAATGTGATGAACGTGACAATCATCATCATTCCCTATGAATGCGTGCCTGACAACCACTTCCGTTCTACCTTCGATTGAATGAGTATCTCTTGGATCTCTTAGTCAGAATCTTCGTGGTATAAGCTAGATTGATGGCGGCATTCATGAGAGTCTGGAAAGTCTAAACCTTGTCTGTGGTATTCTGAGTAGGACTCTGGGATTGAATGACTGTGACGAACTTCAAACTCGCAAGTGCTGGGCATAGTGACAGATGCAAAAGGAGGGTGAATCCTATTCCAGTATGATCGAGAACCTCAGATGATTAGCCGTGCTGTGACAGAGCATTTGGACCATTTTCACAAGAGGATAGGATGCAGCCATTAACCACGGTGATGCCTCCAGATGATTAGCCATGCAGTGACAGCGCATCGGACTATTTTCACAGAGAGGATGAAAAGTAGCCATTGACAATGGTGATGTCCTTACATAAAGCCAGCCATAGAAAGGAGTAAGATTGATTGGATGAAGACAGCAAGAAAGCAGAAGTTCAGAGGAACGAACGCATCTCCATATACTTATCTGAAATTCTCACCAATGATATACATAAGTATTTCTATCTTTATTTTCTGTCTATTTATTATTTATTTTCGAAAACTCCATAATCAATTATTATCCGCCTGACTGAGATTTACAAGATGACCATAGCTTGCTTCATACCAACAATCTCCGTGGGATCGACCCTTACTCACGTAAGGTTTATTACTTGGACGACCTAGTGCACTTGCTGGTTAGTTGTATCGAAGTTGTGAATGAAAAAAAATGATTTATTAAGACGTGCGTACAGAGTTTTTGGCGCCGTTGCCTGTGAACCTGAAAGGACTCTGAAGAGGAAACTAAGAGAAGCTAAATTACAACAATCCAGCAAGCACCTTTCAGAAATTTTCGAACAAGAAGAGGAGATGGCAGCCGAAAATAATAATAATGCAAGGAGGATGCTTGGTGACTTTACTGCACCTAATTCCAATTTACATGGAAGAAGCATCTCCATCCCTACCATTGGAGCAAACAACTTTGAGCTGAAACCTCAATTAGTTTCTCTGATGCAGCAGAACTGCAAGTTTCATGGACTTCCATCTGAAGATCCTTTTCAGTTCTTAACTGAATTTTTGCAGATCTGTGATACTTTTAAGACTAATGAGTAGATCCTGAAGTCTACATGCTCATGCTTTTCCCTTTTGCTATAAGAGACAGAGCTAGAGTGTGGTTGGACTCTCAACCCAAAGATAGCCTGAACTCTTGGGATAAGCTGGTCACGACTTTCTTAGCCAAGTTCTTTCCTTCCCAAAAGCTGAGAAGAAGCTTATGATCCTGAGAACCCTGCAATAGCAGAGGTGAATTACATGGGTGAACCATATGGAAACACCTATAATCCCTCATGGAGAAATCACCCAAATCTCTCATGGAAGGATCAACAAAATCCTCAACAAGGCTTTAATAATGGTGGAAGAAATAGGTTTAGCAATAGCAAGCCTTTTCCATCATCCACTCAGCAACAGACAGAGAACTCTGAACAAAATACCTCTAATTTAGCAAACTTAGTCTCTAATCTATCTAAGGCCACTATGAGTTTCATGAATGAAACAAGGTCCTCCATTAGAAATTTGGAAGCACAAGTGGGCCAGCTGAGTAAAAGGATCACTGAAATCCCTCCTAGTACTCTCCCAAGCAATACAGAAGAAAATCCAAAAGAAGAGTGCAAGGCCATTGAATTGATCACCATGGCCGAACCTGTAAGGGAGGGAGAGGACGTGAATCCCAGTGAGGAAGATCTCCTAGGACGTCCAGTGATCAATAAGGAGTTTCCCTCTGAGGAACCAAAGGAATCTGAGACTCATCTAGAGACCATAGAGATTCCATTAAACCTCTTTATGCCATTCATGAGCTCTGATGAGTATTCCTCTTCTGAAGAGAATGAGGATTTTACTGAAGAGCAAGTTGCCAAGTTCCTTGGTGCAATCATGAAGCTGAATGCCAATTTATTTGGTAAAGAGACTTGGGGAGATGAACCTCACCTGTTCACCAATGAACTAAATGCATTGGATCAACTGAGATTGCCTCAGAAGAAACAGGATCCTGGAAAGTTCCTAATACCTTGTACCATAGGCACCATGACCTTTGAGAAGGCTCTATGTGACCTGGGGTCAGGAATAAACCTCATGCCACTCTCTGTAATGGAGAAACTGGGAATCTTTGAGGTGTAAGCTGCTAGAATCTCATTAGAGATGGCAGACAATTCCAGAAAATAGGCTTATGGACAAGTAGAGGACATATTAGTAAAGGTTGAAGGCCTTTACATCCCTGCTGATTTTATAATCCTGGATACTGGGAAGGATGAGGATGAATCCATCATTCTTGGAAGACCCTTCCTAGCCACAGCAAGAGCAGTGATTGATGTTAACAGAGGTGAACTAGTCCTTCAATTGAATGAGGACTCCCTTGAGTTTAAAACTCAAGGACATCCTTCTGTAAACATGAAAAAGAGGCACAATAAGCTTCTCTCAAAACAGAGTCAACCAGAGCCCCCACAGTCAAACTCTAAGTTTGGTGTTGGGAGGCCACAACCAAACTCTAAGTTTGGTGTTGAACTCCCATATCCAAACTCTAAGTTTGGTGTTGGGGAGTCTCAACAATGCTCTGAACATCTGTGAGGCTCCATGAGAGCCCACTATCAAGCTATTGACATTAAAGAAGCGCTTGTTGGGAGGTAACCCAATTTTATTTAATTATATTTTTATTAGTTATATGTCTTTATAGGTTCATGATCATGTGGAGTCATAAAATAAATCAAAAAATTAAAAACAGAATCAAAAACAGCAGAAGAAAAATCACACCCTGGAGGAGGATCTTACTGGCGTTTAAACGCCAGTAAGGAGCATCTGGCTGGCATTCAACGCCAGAACAGAGCATGGATCTGGCGTTGAATGCCAGAAACAAGCAGCATCCTGGCGTCCAGACGCCAGAAATGCACAGTGAAGAAGAGCTGGCGCTGAACGCCAGAAACAAGCATCTGGCTGGCGTTCAACGCCAGAAATATGCTGCATCTGGGCGTTGAACGCCCAGAACAAGCATCAGTTCGGCGTTTAAACACCAGAATTTCATGCAAAGGCATTTTACATGCCTAATTGGTGCAGGGATGCAATTCCTTGACACCTCAGGATCTGTGGACCCCACAGGATCATCTCAGCATCTGTGGACCCCACAGGATCCCCACCTACCACCACTCACTCTCTTCCCTCTTCTCAATGTTCATCCTCTCTTCCCAATAAACACTCTTCCCCAAAACTCTTCACCAATCACCTCAATCTCTCTTCCCTATCATTACTTCACCACTCACATCCATCCACTCTTCCCCATAAACCTACCTCATAAACTCCACTTACCTTCAAAATTCAAAATCAATTTTAATTATTTTGATGTGGTGGCAACACTTTTTATTTTCTGAATGTATGCTTGAACAGTGCATATGTTGGCTCTTGAAAGAATGATGACAAGGAGACATGTTATTTGACAATCTGAAAAATCATAAAAATGATTCTTGAAGCAAGAAAAAGCAGTGAATACAAAATCTTACAGAAAAAAATAGAAAAAAAATAGCGAAAAAAAAATAATAGAAAGAAAAAGAAAAAAAAAGCAAGCAGAAAAAGCCAAAAGCTCTTAAAACCAAAAGGCAAAAGAAAAAAAAAGCCAGTAACTCTTAAAACCAAAAGGTAAGGGTAAATAAAAAAGATCCCAAGGCTTTGAGCATCAGTGGATAGGAGGGCCTAAAGGAATAAAATCCTGGCCTAAGCAGCTAAACCAAGCTGTCCCTAACCATGTGCTTGTGGCGTGAAGGTGTCAAGTGAAAACTTGAGACTGAGCGGTTAAAGTCAAGGTCCAAAGCAAAAGAAGAGTGTGCTTAAGAACCCTGGACACCTCTAATTGGGGACTTTAGCAAAGTTGAGTCACAATATGAAAAGGTTCACCCAATTATGTGTCTGTGGCATTTATGTATCCAGTGGTAATACTGGAAAACAAAGTGCTTAGGGCCACGGCCAAGACTCATAAAGTAGCTGTGTTCAAGAATCAACATACTGAACTAGGAGAATCAATAACACTATCTGAACTCTGAGTTCCTATAGATGCCAATCATTCTGAACTTCAATGGATAAAGTGAGATGCCAAAACTATTCAAGAGGCAAAAAGCTACAAGTCCCGCTCATCTGATTGGAGCTATGTTTCATGATAGTTTGGAATTTATAGTATATTCTCTTCTTTTTATCCTATTTGATTTTCAGTTGCTTGGGGACAAGCAACAATTTAAGTTTGGTGTTGTGATGAGCGGATAATTTATACGCTTTTTGGCATTGTTTTTAGTATGTTTTTAGTAGGATCTAGTTACTTTTAGGGATGTTTTCATTAGTTTTTATGTTAAATTCACATTTCTGGACTTTACTATGAGTTTGTGTGTTTTTCTGTAATTTCAGGTATTTTCTGGCTGAAATTGAGGGACTTGAGCAAAAATCAGATTCAGAGGTTGAAGAAGGACTGCTGATGCTGTTGGATTCTGACCTCCCTGCACTCAAAGTGGATTTTCTGGAGCTACAGAACTGAAAATGGCGCGCTTTCAATGGCGTTGGAAAGTAGACATCCAGGGCTTTCCAGCAATATATAATAGTCTATACTTTGACCGAGTTTAGATGACGCAAAAGGGCGTTGAACGCGAGTTCTATGCTGCAGTCTGGAGTTAAACGCCAGAAACACGTCACGAACCAGAGTTGAACGCCAGAAACATGTTACAACTTGGCGTTCAACTCCAGAAAGAGCCTCTACACGTGTAACATTCAAGCTCAGCCCAAGCACACACCAAGTGGGCCCCGGAAGTGGATTTATGCATCAATTACTTATCTCTGTAAACCCTAGTAACTAGTTTAGTATAAATAGGACTTTTTACTATTGTATTAGACATCTTATGATCTTGGGATCATCTTTTGATCATTTTTAGATCTCTAGACCTCCATGGGAGGCTGGCCACTCGGCCATGATTACCCTGTATTCACTTATGTATTTTCAACGGTAGAGTTTCTGCACTCCATAGATTAAGGTGTGGAGCTCTGCTGTTCCTCATGAATTAATGCAAAGTACTACTGTTTTTCTATTCAATTCAACTTATTCCGCTTCTAAGATATTCATTCGCACTTCAACATGAATGTGATGAACGTGACAATCATCATCATTCCCTATGAATGCGTGCCTGACAACCACTTCCGTTCTACCTTCGATTGAATGAGTATCTCTTGGATCTGTTAGTCAGAATCTTCGTGGTATAAGCTAGATTGATGGCGGCATTCATGAGAGTTCGGAAAGTCTAAACCTTGTCTATGGTATTCCGAGTAGGACTCTGGGATTGAATGACTGTGACGAACTTCAAACTCGCGAGTGCTGGGCGTAGTGACAGACGCAAAAGGAGGGTGAATCCTATTCCAGTATGATCGAGAACCTCAGATGATTAGCCGTGCTGTGACAGAGCATTTGGACCATTTTCACAAGAGGATAGGATGCAGCCATTGACCACAGTGATGCCTCCAAATGATTAGCCATGCAGTGACAGCGGATCGGACCATTTTCACAGAGAGGATGAAAAGTAGCCATTGACAATGGTGATGTCCTTACATAAAACCAGCCATAGAAAGGAGTAAGATTGATTGGATGAAGACAGCAGAAAAGCAGAAGTTCAGAGGAACGAACGCATCTCCATACACTTATCTGAAATTCTCACCAATGATATACATAAGTATTTCTATCTTTATTTTTTGTCTATTTATTATTTATTTTCGAAAACTCCATAATCAATTATTATCCGCCTGACTGAGATTTACAAGATGACCATAACTTGCTTCATACCAACAATCTCCGTGGGATCGACCCTTACTCACGTAAGGTTTATTACTTGGACGACCCAGTGCACTTGCTGGTTAGTTGTATCGAAGTTGTGAATGAAAAAAAAACGATTTATTAAGACGTGCGTACAAAGTTTTTTGTGCCGTTGCCTGAGATCACAATTTCGTGCACCACCCAGTCAGGGGGAGCTATGATAGGAGCAGAGGTAAGGTTTGCTTTCAGAGTTTCAAAAGCATGCAGACATTCAGCATCAAATACAAAAGGAACATCAGCAAAGAATAGGTTGCTCAATGGTTTAGCAATTTTTGAAAAATCCTTTATAAATCTTCTATAAAATCCTGCATGACACAAGAAACTCCTGACTGCCTTAACATTCGTTGGTGGTGGTAATTTTTCAATTACTTCCACCTTGGCTCTATCAACCTCAATTCCCTTGCTTGAAATCCGGTGTCTAAGAACAATACCTTCTATAGCCATAAAATGACATTTCTCTCAATTTAAAATAAGGTTTGATTCTTGACACCTTTTCAAGACCAGAGATAAATGCTTAAGGCAGGATTCAAAAGAATTACCAAAAACAGAAAAATCATCCATAAATACCTAAATAAATTTTTCAACCATATCAGAAAGAATTGAAAGTATACACCTCTAAAAAGTTGCTGGGGAATTACAGAGTCCAAATGGCATTCTCCGGTAAGCAAATACTTCAAAAGGACATGTGAATGCTGTCTTCTCTTGATCTTGAGGGTCCACTGCAATTTGGTTATATAACCAGAATATCCATCTAGAAAACAATAAAAAGCATGATCAGCTAACCTCTCAAGCATCTTATCAATGAAAGGCAGCGGGAAGTGATCCTTCCTTGTAGCAGTGTTGAGCCTTCTGTAGTCTATGCACATTCTCCATCCTATGATGGTTTTTGTAGGAATTAGCTCATTCTTTTCATTCTTGATCACTGTCATTCCTCCTTTCTTGGGAACTACCTGCACAGGACTCACCCAAGGGCTGTCAGAAATAGAGTATATAATGCTGGCTGCCCATAGTTTCATTACCTCTTTTTGGACCACCTCTTTCATAGTTGGATTGAGTCTCCTTTGTGGTTGCACAACCGGTTTAGCATCATCTTCAAGAAGGATCTTGTGCATACACTTGGTTGGACTAATCCCCTTTGAATCACCAATGGTCCACCCAAGAGCTATTTTATGGCTCTTGAGCACTGTAATCAGTGCCTCTTCCTCACCAGGTTTTAAGGAAGAGCTAATAATCTCTGGATATGAATCATTTTCACCTAGGAACACATATTTCAAAGAAGGAGGCAAAGGCTTGAGCTCAAGCTTAGGCGTGCTAGCTATGTCCTTCTAAGGTGGGGAATCATCAATCTCAAGTAATTCATACTCAGAGAGAGGGTCCAGAATATCATCAAGTATCTCAGCTTCTAGTACCTCTTAAATAAGTGGTTCCACAACATCAACTCTCATACACCCTTTAGAATCATTAGGGTGTTTAATAGCTTCAAACACATTAAGGACCACCTGTTCTTCATTGACCCTCAGGGTTAATTTATTCTTTTGCACATCAATCAAAGCTCAACCTGTAGCTAAAAAGGGTCTTCCAAGAATAATAGAGGACCTCTCAAGCATCTTATCAATGAAAGGCAGCGGGAAGTGATCCTTCCTTGTAGCAGTGTTGAGCCTTCTGTAGTCTATGCACATTCTCCATCCTATGATGGTTTTTGTAGGAATTAGCTCATTCTTTTCATTCTTGATCACTGTCATTCCTCCTTTCTTGGGAACTACCTGCACAGGACTCACCCAAGGGCTGTCAGAAATAGAGTATATAATGCTGGCTGCCCATAGTTTCATTACCTCTTTTTGGACCACCTCTTTCATAGTTGGATTGAGTCTCCTTTGTGGTTGCACAACCGGTTTAGCATCATCTTCAAGAAGGATCTTGTGCATACACTTGGTTGGACTAATCCCCTTTGAATCACCAATGGTCCACCCAAGAGCTATTTTATGGCTCTTGAGCACTGTAATCAGTGCCTCTTCCTCACCAGGTTTTAAGGAAGAGCTAATAATCTCTGGATATGAATCATTTTCACCTAGGAACACATATTTCAAAGAAGGAGGCAAAGGCTTGAGCTCAAGCTTAGGCGTGCTAGCTATGTCCTTCTAAGGTGGGGAATCATCAATCTCAAGTAATTCATACTCAGAGAGAGGGTCCAGAATATCATCAAGTATCTCAGCTTCTAGTACCTCTTAAATAAGTGGTTCCACAACATCAACTCTCATACACCCTTTAGAATCATTAGGGTGTTTAATAGCTTGTAACACATTAAGGACCACCTGTTCTTCATTGACCCTCAGGGTTAATTCACCCTTTTGCACATCAATCAAAGCTCTACCCTTTTGATCCTCTTCTATATCCAATATTACAAAATCAGCGGGAAAAATAAATGTCCCCACTTTCACAAGTAAATCCTCAACAACCCCCACAAGAATTTTAATAGAAAGATCAGCAAGTTGAAGAGAAATACGAGTGGATTTTACCTCCTCAATTTGGAGCTTTTTCATCATTGAAAGTGACATGAGGTTGATGCTAGCTCTAAGATCACAAAAAGCTCTCTGAATAGTGACATCTCCAATGGTGCAAGGAATTACAAAGCTTCCTGGGTCCTGCATCTTCTCAGGAAGGCCATGTTGAATAATAACACTGCATTACTTTGTTAACACCACTGTCTCAATTTCCTTCCAATTCCTCTTGTTAGTCAACAATTCTTTCATGAATTTAGCATAGAGAGGCATTTGCTCAAGAGCCTTAGAAAAAGGAATACTGATTTGAAGCTTATTGAAGACTTCTAAAAATCTAGAAAACTGCTTGTCTTTGGAAGCCTTCTGAAGTCTCTGAGGATATGGCATTTTAGGCTTGTACTCAGGAGCCTTAGGCAATGTAGGATGAGTTTTAAAAGAGATTAGGAATGGATTATCTGCACGCCTAGGAGGGACGCGATCCACCTCTTCTTTCTTCTCCTCTGGAGCTTCTTTTTCAACTAGCTCCTCATTGACCTTAGTCTCAGAACCAGCTACTTTACCACCTCTCAACTGAATAGTCTTGCAATATTCTCTTGGGTTTACCACTGTATCACCAGGAAGAGTATTTGGAGGCCTCTCAGGTACTTGCTTGCTCAACTGGCCTACTTGCACCTCCAAGTTTCTGAGTGAAGCTCTAGTCTCCTGCATAAAACTAGCCAGTATTGCTTCTAAATCAGTGTTTTTCTGGGGTTGAGAATTCGCCTGCTGAGGTCATTGTTGTTGATAAGACTGAAACTGGCGGTTATTATAATTATTTTGCTGAAAACCGCCCTGAGAATTATTGTTAAAATTCTATGGTCTCTAAGGTTTCTCTCTCCACCCCAGATTTGGGTGATTTCTCCACCCTTGATTATAGGTCTTAGCATATAGATCATTATTTGGGTTTCTAGGAGCATTCCCCATGTAATTGCTGTTCAAAAGAAGATTGAGAATAATCATAATTCTCACCTTGCATAGAGTTACCAGTCATGTCATAAGGAGCCTCTTGAGGTGCATTCTGAGTATTAACAGCTGAAACCTGCATCCCACTCAATTGTTGAGTAATCAAATTCATCTGCTGAGACAAAACTTTGTTCTGAGCAAGAAGGGCATCCAAGGCCTTTACTTCCAAAATACCTTTCTTCTAAGGGGTCTCAGAGTTCACAAAATTCTTGTTAGAAGAGTAGAGATATTGGTTGTTAGCAACCAACTCAATAAGCTCAGTAGTCTCCTCAAGTGTCTTCTTCATGTGCAATGAACCACCTGCAAAATTATCTAAATAGATCTTGGACATTTCACATAAACCCTCATAAAAGATCTCCACTTAAGTCCATTTAGAAAACATGTCAGGAGGGCATTGCCAGGTCAGCAACTTGTATCTCTTCCAGGCTTCATAGAGGGTGTCACCATCTTTCTGCCTGAAGGTATGAACCTCCACCTTTAGCGTAGTCAGTTTTTGTGGTGGAAAAAATTTAGACAAAAATCCAGTGACCACCTTATCCCAAGTGTCGAGGCTCTCCTTGGGTTGAGAATCTAGCCACGACTTTGCTCTATCCCTCACAGCAAATGGGAAGAGCATGAGTTTGTAAACCTTAGGACTCACTCCATTCATTTTCACAGTATCACAAATCTACAGAAAATCAGAAATAAACTAATTTGGATCTTCCTGAGGAAGTCCGTGATATTGACAATTTTGTTGCACAAGAGTGACTAGCTGAGGCTTCAATTCAAAGTTGTTTGCAACTATAGGAGGCACCACAATACTTTTCCCATAGAGATCTGTATTGGGGGTAGTGTATGAGCCAAGCACTCTTCTAGGTTGTTCATTCACATTCAGATTTGTCACATTGGCATTGACAGCATGATTATGATCCATAGTGGACTCTGCACCTTCCCCCAAAGGTCTTTGTCAGATTTTCACTAGCCTTATAAAGTCTAGCTTGTTACAAGCGCCGCCTCAAAGTCTTTTCAGGTTCAGGATCAAAATCTGTAAGAGGTTCCTTGTCTTTGTTCCTGCTCATAAACAGACAGAAAACAAGGAAAGTGAGATTCTCTACGTCAGAGTGAAGAGAATTTCCAGTGAGGTAATCAGTGTAAAGAAATAAAATAAAACACCAAACAATTAAAGCTAAAAATTTTCGAAAATGATGACTAAAATTAAGCTAGGAAATTCGAAATTTATAACAAAAAAATGAACAAGAAAATTAAAATAAAATTAACTAGGTAACACCAAACTTAATTTCAGAAATTAAAGAAAAATACTTGGTAGAATTTTCGAAAATTAAGGAGCAACAATTAAATAAAGTTAAAACTGAAATGCCTAATCTAAAAAATCAAACAACTAATAGTTGTCAATCACAGTCAATCCCCGGCAACGGCGCCAAAAACATGGTGCGGAATTTATAATCCACAAATTAACCGACAAGTGCACCGGATCGTACCAAGTAGTACCTCAAGTGAATGAGGGTCGATCCCACGAGGATTGATGGACTAACCAACAATGATTGTGTGATTTACTTAGTTAGACAAGCAGAAAAGAGTGTTTGAGAGTTCAAAAGCATTAACAGTAAATTCAGAATATCAGAGAGCAAGCAGTAAATTGGTGTGAATAATATGGAGAAAACAGTTAAGGCTTCAGAGATATTTATTTTCTGAATTAACTTTTCTTACCAACTACTTTAATCATGCAAGATTAAATTCATGAAAAATTATATGTGACTAAATCCTAATTCCTTAGACCTTTTTAGTCTCCTCTAACCTTCATCAACCGCCAATTCCTTAGTCACTTGATTCCAATTAGAGGGTTAAGTTCAAATCTAGTTTATGTGCCACAGAAACCCTAATTACCTAAATATAAGAGGATTATATGTCACGTATCCCGTTAAGTCCAGATAATTAGTGATTTAGGAGAATATGTTTTCAAGCTTTTGTTTAGGTAAAGAGCTTTTCCAAGTTTTACAAGAACTCAAATAGAATAAGGGTCATACTTCCGTTCCACCCAGATTCATAAGATAAAGAACGAAAATAATTCTTGAAATTGAAATCAATACATGAATTAAAATAGAACAGTAATAGTATTAATCCATAGAATAAACATAGCTCCTAACCTTAACAGTGGAGGTTTAGTTGCTCATGGTTCAGAGAGAAAAACAAGGAGTCTGAAAAACTGTAAATTGCAGAATGAGGTAAGAGAGAAGAGTTTGAAGGGCTGATTCTTTTCCCTTTTATATCTAATCCTAATTAATGTAAAATATATTTTTTTAAACTAAATAGTATCTTTTCCTATTTATAAATAAAATAAAAGTTTCATCAAAATCAATTAAAATCTTTGAATCATTCCTTGATGGACGTGGGACCACTTGCAAATCATTGAACTGGCGCCTAACTTGGGAAATTCCAAGTTAGGCGCCACCCTTGTTGCCTAGTTTAGAATGCTTTGAGTGTGTCTTGGTGTTGGCGCCTAACTTGGAAGGGAGTGGCGCCTAACTTCATGCTGGCCAAACCTAATTGTGTGTGTTTGTTGTGCCTGGCGCCTAACTTGGTGAAACCCAAGTTAGGCGCCACCTATGTAGCCTTGACTTGTCGTGTGGAGTTTGTCTTGGCGCCTAACTTGGTGAATCCCAAGTTAGGTGCCACCCTTGCAAAATTACTGGAGAAGAAGTGTAGACTATTATACATCGTTGGAAAGATCTGAAAGTTAGCTTTTCAATGCCACTAGATTCACGTCAATTGGATCTCTATAGCTTGAGTTATTTATGTTAGAGTGCTGGGAGGTCAGGGTTGATAGCATCATTTGCTTTCTTCTCTTTTGCTACAGAAACTCCATCAGATCCATCCGAATGCTACCTGAAATAAATAAAATTACCCACAACTCAAGGTAGCATTCATAGTGGCTAAAAAGTATTTAAATCTTGATTGAACTTAACAATTCAAATGCAAATTCACTAGGAAAAGATAGGAAAGATGCTCACTGATAAACCCCATTTTTAGGGTTTATCTTATGCTTAGTTTAGGAGATTTTATCACCTTTTATCCACATTTATCCAAGGAAATAGTATGGTTTCATGATTGTCTCCTAATTTGTGCTTAAGTGTGAAAACATATTTTTTAGACCTTTAATGTGTCAATATTAATTCACATTTGATTCCACTAGATGCCTTGATATGTTTGTTAGTGAATTCAGGATGGAAATGCTAGGAATGGATCAAAGGGATTAAGAGGAAAAGCATGCAAATGGAGAGCTCATGAAGAAACAAGGATTTGGGATGCTGAGATTGACGTGCACGCGCAGCAGATGCGCATGCGTGGAAAGTGACGTCGCAAGGCGACGCGTACGCGTACATGGCACGTACGCATGGATAGTAAAGTGTCAAGCGACACGTACGCGTATATGGCGTGCACGCGTCGGTGCTCGCACGTGACCCACATAAAGTGAATCTGCTGGGGGCAATTTCTGGGCTTCCCAGGCTATTTAACCCAAGGATTGAAGGGGAATCAAAACCTTACAACACATTAGTTTTAGTTTAGTTTAGTTTTGGAGGAAAAGTTAGTTTCTAGAGATTGAAGCTCTCTCTTCTCTCTAGAATTAGGTTAGAAGTAGATTAAGAATTTTTAGATCTTGGTTAATTTCATGCTTTGATTTAATTTTTCTTTTGTAATTCTTGTTCTTCTACATCTCTTATCTCTAGTTTAGTATTTAATTCTTGTAATTCTCTACTTTTTTATTGATGCACTTTTGTTTCCCCTATTTTCTTTCTAATGCAATTCATGTTTCGATTTCCTCTATTGCTTAATTGAATTGTTGTTATTAATTTCCTTGAAATTGAGTAGTATAGATTCACTTTTATTGCAATCTTATTATGCTTCCCTTTCATGCCTCCCAAGTATTTGATAAAATGCTTGGAAGGATGTTAGAGTAGATTTTAGTGCTCTTGGCTTGGGAAGGTAACTTAGGTATTCTTGAGTTACTAATGTCCAAGTGATTGATAATTGATAGCCATTGACTCTAGCTCTCATTAATTCAATTAGTGGAAAGCTAGGACTTATGGACTTGGATTGATATAACTCATTTGACTTTCCTTTACTTGTTAGAGGATGACTTAATGGGATTGATCCTTGCAATTATCATGTTGTGGTTAGTGATAAGGATAGAGATCCTTGACCACCAAACCTTGCCAAGACCTTTTTATCATTTGAATTTTATTTCCATTTACTTTTCTTGTTTCTCATCCAAAACCCCAAAATATACATTTTCATAACCAATAACAAGAACCCTACCCTGCAATTCTTTTGAGAGACGACCCGGGGTTTAAATACTTCGGTTATTAGATTTATTAGGGGTTTGTACTTGTGACAAACAAATTTTTGTATGAAAGGATTATTGTTGGTTTAGAAACTATACTTGCAACGAGATTTCATTAGTGAAATTCTATACCAACAATTTTCCGTTCATCAAAATGGCGCCGTTGCCGGAGAATTGCAATGGTGTTATATTATTGGTTATTGTACATATGTGATATTGTGAATATGTTTACCTTTTGCTTCTTTATTAGCTTTTGGTAGTTGTAGGAGTTTGTTTCCTTTATTTGTTACTAGTTCTTGTTTTTATTTTCTCTTTTCATTATGAATTCTCACTTTGGCTATGAGTTTGATTCTAACTATGTTGTAGGAAATGGGAATTTCAATGACAACATGCATCAAAAATGGGATAATCAAAGGTGGGAGGAGCCATATGCATATGATCAATCCTCTTGGCAACAACCTCCACCAATGCACTATGAACAAGAGCCATTCTATGATTCATACCAATCAAATGGCTATGGTGAACATCCTTGTGACTATCAAGAACTACCACCATATGCCTATGAGCCATATCCTCAACATAGCCCTCAACCATACTCACAAGCCCTTTTCACCAAGCACCTCCATATGACCCTAATCCATATCCACCATACCAACCACCTTTTGAGCCATATGAACCATACATGGAACCACCACAATATCAACACTTCCAAGAACCACTTCCTCCATATTATGACCAAGATGAACTACCTCTAATGTATGCAAATTTTCAACCACAAGATGAATTCTACTTTCCACCACAACCCTCCATGGAAGAATATCCATGTCCATCAATCCAAGAGCAATATGATCCTACTTATGTTAGCAAAGTGGAACAAGAATCAAAGGATCGTCTCAAGGAAGCAATGGATCGGCTTCAAGTAACCGTCCGTCAAAAGTTAGATGCATGGGATTCATGCCACAAGCTAAACATGTCCAAGGATGATTGTGGAGAAGCAATTGAAGAGGGAAACATGAAGGGGATTGTAGAACCTCAACTTGAGATCAAAGGAATTAAGTGTGTTATGTAACAAGTTGAAGAAATGGAGAATGTTGAATCACCACATCTTTATTATGATGAACCACCTTCCTACTATGAACCCTTTTTCCAAAATAATGAACCCTTCCATCCACCCCAACTTCCAATGGATGACATCCTTGATATTCTTGTTCAAGGGCAAGAAGAGATGAAAAGGGATGTGCAAAATTTTATGGCCGCCTTGGATGCGGTAACAAATCAATTAGCCTTCCAATGCTTGAACACTCAAGGAACTCCCATGGCTACATGTGGAGAATCTAATAAAGAACATAGCATGAAGGAGAGATTAGAAACTCTGGTAGATAATGAGAAATGTTGCTTTGTATTGGAACAATTGGAGGAAGCTATGATTGTTGAAGAAGAGGAAGAAGTAGTTGAAGATTTAGGAGATGCGGAACCTCCATGGGAACATAGAGTTGAAGAAAACCCCTCCAAGAAGATTGAATTTGATGTTAAGGAGGAATGTGCACAACTTCCAAGGCATATCCCATATGAAGACTTGGACAGGATAGAGCAAGAATTGAGTTCCCTTGGCAATGAAGATCAAGCATCAAATCTTAGTGGTGAAGAATCCTTTGAACAAAGGATTGAATATGAGAAATCTTGTAAAGAGGTGGAAGTCCTTAGAAAGAAAAGGACGAGAGTTGAACACGCTTTGTCAAGATCCTTAGAAGCTCATTTACCTAGGTTGTCATCTACTCCTTCATTTGAGTAGGTAAAATTCATTTCTATTAGCTTTATTGTCCCACTTGAGTATGGCTTGCTTGAAATGGATGGTCAACTTAGGACACTTTGCGGGATGAAACGTAAAAGAAAAATATTTAGTGGTTGGCATTGCAAATCAAGGCTCATCATGGTTGATACTTCAAGTATTAAATGCAAAGGTTAGATTAGTGCTCAAGTAGATGGGTCTAGAAGGAGAGTTTGGTATGACATTGATAATTCCTCTTGCTTACCACTCGGATGGATTAATGATGATCAACTTGAAGGTGGGTGTAGAAACAGGATATGGGATCCCGGCATACATGAGGATCAACTTTGGCCCTTAGCTTATGTGGAACTCCATCAAAGCTTGGAGTTATTGATTTTGAAGAATAGAGCTTATTGGAGATTCAAGCATTCGTGGATGTTCAAGGATGAATTCAAGCATAAGCCACCTTAAGAGGAGCTCCTCATAAGTCCAACTTAAGGACAATAAATAAAAGTGCTAGGTGGGAGACACCCCACCATGGTAACATCTTTTCATTTTTTTTTTTTTGTAAATATTGGTAGAAATAGGTTTAATTTCATGTTTTATTTAGTTTGTTGAGTTTAATTAGTAGTATGGTATGTTGAATAAGGTTTTATGCTATTTTGGTAGCTGTTTGGAGGCTTGGAATGCTTGGTTTGGTGCAAGAGATTGAAAATTTTTGAAAAACAGTGCACCAACCCACGCGTATGCATGCACCACGCGTACGCGTGCCCCAAGTTTTTCAGCCAACCCACGCGCACGCATCACGTACGCGTACGCATGGATACAACAATTTCAACCCTCCATACATCAACCCGAGAGTTGTGCCTACATCGTGCGAACGTTGTGCCTCTAGCACAAACCAATCCACGCGTACGCGTGCCTCACGCGTACGCGTTGGACCCATTTCACCCCATCCACGCGCACGCTCAGATGACGCGTACACGTGGATTGCCTTGTTTCACCCACCTTCTTTTCTTCTCCCCTTTCCATTTCTTTTCCCTCTCTTCTTTCCACCATTCAATCATCATCCAACACTACCAATCACCATCTAACACCATTTCTTTTAGTTAGTTAGTTAGTTGTTTAGTTAGTTGGATTTTCATTTTATTTTCTATTTTTCGTTATAAGTGTTGGATTATTAACTTTGTTTACTATTAGTGCTGCTTATTATTCACTTGATGCCCTATTGGCACAATCATTTATGATATTCATTGTTGGATCCTTTTATTGACGTTATATTTTGCTACTTGGTTTTGCGCTTCTTTGTTTAACATTTATGAATACCAAATGAATATGACATTGCCTTCAAGCTTGTTAAATCTTTTTGAATTGCATGATTTGGCCACCATGTGATTTGAATCCTTTTCTTTGATTAGGCAATTTCTTCATGGATGTTGTGCATTTATCTTAATGCATTGAGTCTCTTGATTATATGCATCCACATGCTATTTTTGGCTTGAATGCTTTCATGCTTCTCTATCGCTTGTTTGGTTATCTTGACTTACAAGTTTAAAGTATTTCAAGCACACTAGAATTAGTGAAGTGCATGCTTCTTTTGTGTAAATTGTGGCAAAACTTTCTATGCTAGTGTGCGTGTGTTCTAAACCGCGCGCAATTCAAGACTCACACACTCTTTTCTTCAATGTCACACTAACTCACTCACTCATTCTAGTAATTCTAACCTCATTCCAACAATGTATGCTTCCTTGATTTTGTATTCCCCCATCTTACGGTGTTATTTCCTATTTTTTATGACTAATGCACCATAAGCAACAAGGGAAGCGGAAGAAAGAACATGCAGCATCCGGTTGACCTACCAGCTGACGGTAGCAACTCGGAGAGTCGCCGGACCCCCTTGCTCATCTTAGAATGCACCGAGGACGGTGCAAACTTTTAAGTGTGGGGAGGTCGTCCGACCGGTCGACGTTTTTGGGTGACAAGTTTCTAATCTCAACACTTTTGTATTTCATTTTTAGGTCTTTTAGGATTTTTGGTTGCATACATATGTATATATATAATAAGCTTAGTCAAAATCATGATATTTTCCAAGAAAAACATTCTTAATAGGGCATTGACATCCCAATTGATTTGAGTGAAAACTTTTCATAATCTTCATATATTGTGGAACATGATTTTTGAGCTAAGAACACAAGCATGTGAGTTTTGAGCCTAATTGTATGGTTACATCTTATAACTACTTATTTTTCTTCTTGTGTGCATTGTTCTCTTTCTATGATTGTGATCTTTAATTTGTTTGATTCTCTATTTCCATTATTTTGTGTATTCATGCATTTATATGATTGAGGCCATCATTTTATTTAGCTCACTTACCCAAATAGCCTTACCTTTTATCTTCTATTGTTAGCCAATTTTGAGCCTACGATTAACCCACTTTGTTCTTAATTTAGCACATTATAAGCCTTAAAGTAGAAAACCAAGAATGTCCTTTATTTGGATCTTTGATTAGCTTAGGCTAGTGTGTGTGTATCATTCAAATGTGGGGAAACTTGGGACATTGGTTGAGAAAAAGGATAGTTTTGTATTTTGTTAAAAATATTGGGAATTGGGTATATACTCATGTGTTAATTAAATAAAACCATATGCATTGATATTCTTGTATATACTTCATTGAAAAAAGAAAAAAAAAAGAAGAGAAAACAAAAGAAAAAGAAATAAGTATGGAAAAAGAAAAAGAAAAATAGAAAAAGAAAGCAATAAAGGAGACAAAATGCCCCAAAGTAAAGTTCAAATAAAATCAATGCATATGTGTGGTGAATTAAAAAAAGAAAATGCATGAGTATGTGAAAAAGTGAAGAATGGGTAGTTAGGTTAGTTTTGAATTGTATAAGTTGTCATAGGTGAGGTGGGAAGTTTAAGTTGATCAAAGATTCAAATTTTTAGTCCACTTAACCATATACAATCCTACCTTGACCCTAGCCCCATTACAATCTTGTGGAAAGACCTTATGATATTTGTATGCATGCATTGAATAATTGTTGATTGTTAGATGAAAAACAAATCTTGGAAAGCATGATTATGAGAGAATTGAGTGAATTAACCCTGAACACTGAGCGACTAGAGTCTAAACACATCCGGTGAGGGTTCGATTGCTCAATTACATGTTTTCACCTATGATCATCACTTTTCTTGCAAGTTTGTAAAAATATTTAATAACTCAATTCAATTGTGGATTTGATTTGATTGCTATCGCTTTAGCCCTTAAGCTTATATATGTTTCCTTGGGAATTGATTTATTTGACCAAGTAGTTACATTCATTTAGATAGTTGCATTTAGCTAGATTGCATCTAATTAGTTTGCGTTGAATAAATGTTAATACCCTTTTGTTTTCTTCTTGACTTTAGCATGAGGACATGCTAGGTTTAAGTGTGGGGAGGTTGATAAACCCCATTTTTAGGGTTTATCATGTGCTTAGTTTAGGGGATTTTATCACCTTTTATCCACATTTATCCAAGAAAATAGCATGATTTCATGATTGTCTCCTAATTTGTGCTTAAGTGTAAAAACATGCTTTTTAGACCTTTAATGTGTCAATATTAATTCACCTTTGATTTCACTAGATACCTTGATATGTTTGTTAGTGAATTCAGGATGGAAAGGCTAGGAATGGATCAAAGGGATGAAGAGGCAAGTGGAGAGCTCATGAAGAAACAAGGATTTAGGATGCTGAGATCGACGCGTACACGCAGCAGACGCACATGCATGGAAAGTGACGTCGCAAGGCGACGCGTACGCGTACATAGCACGTACGCGTGGATAGTAAAGTGTCAAGTGACGCATACGCATATATGGTACGCACGCGTCGGTGCTCGCACGTGACCCGCATAAAGTGAATCCGCTGGGGCGATTTCTGGGCTTCCCATGCCCAAATCCAACTCATCTCTGATGCTATTTAACCCAAGGATTGAAGGAGAATCAAAATCTTACAACACATTAGTTTTAGTTTAGTTTAGTTTTGGAGGGAAAGTTAGTTTCTAGAGAGAGAAGCTCTCTCTTCTCTCTAGAATTAGGTTAGAGGTAGATTAGGAATTCTTAGATCTAGGTTAATTTCATGCTTTGATTTACTTTTTCTTTTGTAATTCTTGTTCTTCTACATCTCTTATCTCTAGTTTAGCATTTAATTCTTGTAATTCTCTATTTTTATATTGATGCACTTTTGTTTCCCCTATTTTCCTTCTAATGCAATTCATGTTTCGATTTCCTCTATTGCTTAATTGAATTGTTGTTATTAATTTCCTTGCAATTAAGTAGTGTAGATTCACTTTTATTGCAATCTTATTATGCTTCCCTTTTATGCCTCCCAAGTGTTTGATAAAATGCTTGGAAGGATGTTAGAGTAGATTTTAGTGCTCTTGGCTTGGGAAGGTAACTTAGGTATTCTTGAGTTACTAATGTCCAAGTGATTGATAATTGGTAGCCATTGACTCTATCTCTCATTAATTCAATTAGTGGAAAGCTAGGACTTATGGACTTGGATTGATATAGCTCATTTGACTTTCCTTTACTTGTTAGAGGATGACTTAATGGGATTGATCCTTGCAATTATCATATTGTGGTTAGTGATAAGGATAGAGATCCTTGACCACCAAACCTTGCCAAGACCTTTTTATCATTTGAATTTCATTGCCATTTACTTTTCTTGTTTCTCATCCAAAACCCCAAAATATACATTTCCATAACCAATAACAAGAACACTACCCTGCAATTCCTTTGAGAGACGACCTGAGGTTTAAATACTTCGGTTATTAGATTTATTAGGGGTTTGTACTTGTGACAAACAAATTTTTGTATGAAAGGATTATTGTTGGTTTAGAAACTATATTTGCAACGAGATTTCATTAGTGAAATTCTATACCGACAATTTTCTGTTCATCACTCACGCATCACAACACTAAACTTAAACTTTGCTTGTCCTCAAGCAAACAAAGAATCATGCAATATAAACTGACAATCCAAGGTGAGAAGAATAGCAATTTTAATGTTCATGGTTGGCTAGTTTACTATGCATGGAACACTCATAAAAGAATTTCAAATGATTGATGATTTTATCTTGATCACTTTATGGAATCTTTTCTTATATTCCTTTCTTGAAACAAGCTCTTCAATTATTTCTTTTCTTAGCTTCTTGGGTGCTCTGCACCATTTAATTTTATAGATTAGACTCTAAATGCTTAGTTTTCAAGTATTACCACCTGATACATAAGCACCACAAGCATATAACTAGAGAACTTTTTAAGTTTTGCTTTTTGTTTCTTTTCTTTACTCTCTAATCATTGATGCTCAGAGCCTTAAACTTTGAGGGAGTGCTTTGAACTTGAGCCTAGCCTTGACTCTACGTGTTTTGTTTTAAAGTTTTTTGCTTGATACATAAACACCACAAGTACTTGACTAATGAGTTGTCATTAGTACTTAGAGCCTTCAGCTTTCTCATTCCCCTTTCAAATGTGTTTGAGCAAAAATAGTCATGCTAACCTTCTAATACTCATATGCTCATGCTGGTTTCTTCTTTAATTATCCTGTTTGTTGATGATCAGGATGCTTGATTGATTTGACTCACAAATTTCAAGATGATAGTTATGATGTAAAGGTAATATGTTACAATTCAAAACTAGACTATGCTTATCTAAAAAGAAGGACACACATGCATATAATCAAAAAGGAAGAAAACAACCTTAGTTCTCTCTGTCTTTCTCTTCATCATCTTCTTCTTTATCCCCTTTTAAACTATGTAGAGCATAGCCTCCAACACCAAACTTATAATGGTTGATTGTCCTCAAACAACAAAGAAAAACCGTGGTGATAGAAATCGGAATAATCATGATGTCTAGTGGATATAAGGAAGCAAGGCGGAAGCTCATTCAAATCAAACAAACAAAATTAAAAATAAAATGAAAGGTAAAATAAAATAAAGTAAAATAAACATGTTGTTAATGTATTGGCTTGGAGGGAGTGGATCTTGCATAAGTGAAGTATGGCAACACCAAACTTGGTGTGAGAACACTGAAGAACGAAACTCTCGCGCGATCTAGAATTTTCACGAATAAATTCCCGTTATAAGTATAGCTTCTAGACCGACAAGAATTCCTTTCTTACAAAAGTTTTGGTTGTCACAAGTAACAAACCCCTTTAAAATTTATAACCGAAGTATTTAAACCTCGGGTCGTCTTCTCAAGGAATTGCAGGGAGGTGTTCTTATTAATGGTTATGAATCTTGTAAATTGGGGTTTTTGAAAGTAAGGAACAAGTAATTTAAACGACAAGTAAAGTAAATTAATAATAACAAAATCTCTTGGCAAGGTATGAAAATTCGGAAGTCTTATCCTAGTTATCCTTATCGATGGTGATGAGAATTGAGTTTTAATCCCACTTAGTTAACCTTTACTAAAGCAAAGGAAAGTCAAATGGACTAATTAGTTAGATCCTCAAGTCCTAGTCAACTCCTAAGGAAAGACTAGAGTTAGTAGAATTCAATTCAATTAGCAAAAATAACAATTAACAATCACGATAAGTTTGATAACTCAAGAGTATCCAGTTAATCAATTAAAGCCAAGAATATAAAAAGCTAAATAAGAATCATAAATCTGAAATACCTCAATTGCATTAATAAAAGAAATTCAATCTAAACATAAAGAGTTCATAAACTGAATTGATAAAATAAATAAAAAAAAACATTGAACCTGGAACTCAGAAGAAATTGTAAGTTGAAATAATAAAGTTGAAATCCTAATTCCTTTAAGAGGAATCCTAATCATAAATCCTAAGAGAGAGGAGAGAACCTCTCTCTCTAAAAACTACATCTAAAATTATGAATTATGAGCTGGTGATTATGAATGAATGGATTCCCCCACTTTATAGCCTCTAATCTGTATTTTCTGGGCCGAAAACTGGGTCGAAAACAGCCCAGAAATCGCTGGAGAAGAAATCTGCCACGCTGATTTTTGTCACTACGATGCGTCCGCGTAGAACACGCGTTCGCCTTACCTAGCATCAGGGCAACTATAGCATATTATATATCAAATCAAAGCCCCGGACGTTAGCTTTCCAATGCAACTAGAACTGTGTCGTTTGGACCTCTGTAGCTCAAGTTATGACCATTTTAGTGCGAGAGGGTCAGATTGACAGCTTTGCAGTTCCTTCAACTTCTTGTATTCCTTCCACTTTTGCATGCTTCCTTCCATCCTCCAAGTCATTCCTATCCTGTAATCTCTGAAATCACTTAACGCACATGTCAAGGCATCGAATGGTAATAAGAGAGGGTTAAACATATCAAAATTAAGACCAAAGAAGCATGTTTTCAATCATAGCACAAAAGCAGGAAGGAAAAAGGTAAACTCATGCAAATCATATGAATAAGTATATGAAAGATTGATAAAATCCACTCAATTGAGCACAAGATAAACCATAAAATAGTGGTTTATCAACCTCTCCACACTTAAACATTAGCATGTCCTCATGCTAAGCTCAAGAGAAGCTATAAAGGAGCGAAGAGGAATGGTAAAATGTATGAAATGCAATCCTATCTATATGAATGCAACTAAATGTGAAATTCTTCTACCTACTTGGTTAAAAATAAATAAGTTATCCAAGACAAATATAAATCAAATTCCAGTAATTCAAACTATACAGTAAAAATAAGTAAACTTGTAAGAAGATAGCTCGTGAAAGCAGGGAATATAGAATCAAGCATTGAACCCTTACTGGTAGTGTATATCACTCTAACTCTCAAGTGTCTAAGGTCAATCATTCTACTCTTCCCTAATCATGCTTTCTCAACCTTGTTCTTCATCTAACCAATCAACAAATATTTAGTATACCAATGCAAACATCATGAGGTCTTTTCAGGGTTGTAATGGGGCTGAGGTAAAGGTAAGGATATATATATATATAAGGCTAAGTGAGCTAACAAAGTGAATCCTTGATTAGTATAAGATCTCACCTAACATATACATACTTTATATAATTTAAAATGCTTTACCTAGCTACCCAAATTTTTTCCACTTTTTTATTACATGCTCATGTATCAAACTTATTTTTGAATTTTGTCCCATGTGCATTGATTCTTTTTATTTTGCATTTGGGGTAATATTATTTTTCTTTTTTTTTTATTATTTTTTTATCCCCTTATTTAATTACTTAATATTTTTTTTTCAATGCACATGGTAATTTAATTATTTTGATTTCACATGAGCATGCTTCCCAAATTTTCAAATAACTTATTCAATTTAATTCCCTTTTTTTTCTATTATCCCATGTTCCCATAAAATTTTCCATACTTAAATTATACACAATATCTATCTTAAATTAACCAAGGATTCAACTTGGGATTTTTATTTTGTTTTTCTACTTAAGGCTAGTAATGTTGTTATGGAATAGAGGGGATTAAAAAGTTCAAAGTGGCTAACAAGGGTGACATAAAAGTGTAGGCTTATTTGGGATAAGTGAGTGAAAACAAGTAATGGCCTCAATCATATGCAAGCATGTAAATACACTAAATAATGGACATATAGAGTAGAACAAAGTAAAGATTGCAATTATAGAGAAGAAAACACACAAGAATAAAATATTTATGGTTAAATAATGTAACCATATAAATAAGCTCAAAATCTCATAGGTTGTGTGTTCTTTAGCTCAAAAACCATGTTCCAATTTACGATCTTCAAACAAATTTAACACATAGAAAATTTTAATTTTTTTATTTAAATTAGTGAAAAAAAAATTTTCAAAAATAGGGTCCTAGAAAGAAACTTATTATTTTTCAACCAAGTAGTATTTAAATGCAAACAATCAACTACACATGCAATCTATTATGCAATGCAACAATGAACTAATGAAGAAAATAAGACATTGGTGTTGAGAAGAGAATAACTAACCCATGGAGATCGGTATCGACCTCCCCACACTTAAAGGTTGCACCGTCCTCGGTGCATGCTAAGATGTACAAGTGGACGGGCTGCTCCAACTGATGCCTTTCTGTGCAGATTGACTGGCTTGTCTCCCCATTAAGAGACTTTTCCTCTCCCTTCATGTGGCCATTCTAAAAGAAAAGGGAAAAGAAGAAAAGTAACCCAAAAATAAAGATAGAAAATAAATAAAATATGGGTGTTAATGCCAGATAATAAGGGTCTCAATTACATGGTAGCTACAACATGCAAGTGAAAAAACAGTAAAAGTACATGGCAAATCAAGAGTGCAAAAATTTGCAACAATGGGGAAGAGAGTTGGTAAGGAAAGATAATATAAATTCATGTCAATGCAAAAGTAATACAGGTATAAAAGATTGGCATTGATTTAAATAATATTACCTAACCAGAATAACACAAGTCACTAAGCACCCAAAATAATTCAAGAGAAGACGCAACAGTTAAATAAGAAAATTTTAACACCAAAGGAAAAATAATTAATTTAGAAAAGAAAATAAAAATATACACAAAATTAAGATGCAATGAATGAAATATGCAAATAAATTAAGTAAAATAAAATGAAAGATAAGAAGAATGAGAAGGGAAAGAAGGGAAGAAGAAGTAAGTAAGAAAGGAGGGAGGAAAAATTAGGATTGGGGAAGAACAGATAAGATTTTTTTTGGCAGATATGGTTTAGTTATGTTGGGCCAAGGGCCCACTTTGGGTCCGGTTGGTCCGGTTTGGCCCGTTCGGTCCAATCTTGGTCCGATTTCTATAAAATTGGTACCGAAATTCTCGTCTCAATTTCCTCTATCACATTTAGCCATAAAAATAACATTTTTGGCTTTCTAGAATAAATTCTCATTTATGGGTTAATTAACCATTAATTAACCGGGTCTTACAGATATGTTGTGCGGCGCTAGCGACGCGGACGCGCGGGGTACGCGTTCGCGCGAATTGCGCTTATATGAATCGACGCGGACGCGTCGGTCACGTGGACGCATGACTCATTCTGTGCTACTGGCGCGAGGACAACCTCGCGCTCGCACAACTCTCTATTCAAAACTCATTGTTGCCAAATTCCAGGGTGACGCGTTCGCGTGGTGGACGCGATCGCGTGGATGGCCAATATTGGAAGATGACGCGGATGCGTGGGGCATGCGTTCGCGTGGTAGGGCCTGTGCATCTAGCGCCATTCCAGCCCCACTCTATCACAACTTGCTGTCGTGCACCCTTTCTTACGTCGATTTTCAGGGCACGCATTCGCGTGCTTGACGCGGACGCGTGGGAGGCATTTTTCCCACATGACGCAGACGCGTCAGTGACGCGGTCGCGTGGGGCAATTTGTGCCAAAGGCACGTCTCCAGCCACGTTCTCGCGTGACTCTCTGTTTGATTTCTTTTTCTTCCTGACGTACATATGACGCGGACGCATTGGCGACGCTGCCGCGTCGCGTACATTTTTTTTTATGTAGGATACAACATGCAATGATAGTGTGGATGCTATGAATAATTGCAGGTTCAATAAAAATAGAATAAAATAAAACTCAAAAACGAAATAAAATCAAAATGGAAGAAAATGAACTATCATACCATGGTGGGTTGTCTCCCACCTAACACTTTTAGTTAAAGTCCTTAAGTTGGACATTTGGTGAGCTCCCTGTTATGGTGGCTTGTGCTTGAATTCATCCAAAAATCTCCACCAATGTTTGGAATTCCAGTAGCCTCCGGGATCCCAAACTAGGGTAGAAAGCCTTCAAGTAAGTTAAAGCAAGTGACAAGGCCCCAAGAGTGTTGATTTCCAGAATGAATTCTGGGGTCCCAAATCTTGCTTTTGCACCCGTCTTCTTGTTGATCATTATGATTCCATCTGGGTAGCAAGCAATCTAAATTCTCACTAAAGCGGCCAAACAACTTCCTAGACCCATTCAGTTGAGCTTTACACCAACCCTTGTATTTAAACCTTGAGCACACAACCATGTTGAACCTTTCTTGACAACTCCAACCACTAACCATCTTCCTCTTACTCTTAATGCCACAAAGAGCTCTAAGTTGACCATCCGTCTCCAGTAGCCCATATTCAAGTGGAATTATAAAACTAAGGGATATGAATTTTACCCACTTGAATGTTGTGAAGGATGATGGCAACTTAGGGGGAGGTATTTCTAACGAATTTGCAAGCTCCACTCCCTTGTGCTCTTCTCTGACAACTTCCACCTCTTTGCAAGTTTCTTCAATATCAACCTCTTCCTCTTGGTAGCTTTCCTCCAATTCAATCTCTTCTTCATTGCTCACCAAGGACATGGGAGGCTGTGCTTCTTCTTCTTTAATCTCCATCTCTTGACCAACCTCTTCCAAGTCTTCAACTATGATATGCCTTGGAGGTTGTACACCCTCCTCATCATCAATTTCAATCGCCTTGGAAGGAGGTTCTATAACCTGACTTTCCCATGGAGGTTCAGCATCTCCTAAGTCTGCAACCACTTCTTCCTCCACTTGTTCCAATACAAAGCCATGTTCCTCATTATCCACTGAAGTTTCTAGTGTCTCCTTCATGCTGCGCTCTTCTTTTGATTCTCCACATGTAGCCATGGGAGTACTTTGAGTGCTTAGATGTTGGGAAGCTAATTTATTTACTACCTCGGTTAAGGCAGTCGCGAGTTCCAGTACACTCCTTTGCATCTTTGCTTGCCCTTGAAGAAGAACACGAAGTTTGTCATCCATTGGAAGTTGGGGTGGATATGAGGGTTCATTGGTTGGGAGAGAGGGTTTATAATAGGAAGGTGGTTCATCTTGATAATGATAAGGAGATGGTGTATATTGAGGTGGTGGTTCATGAGAGTAGTTGTGTTGGAATGGGGGTGGTTCTGTGTATGGTTCATTTGGCTCATAAGGTGATTGGTATGGTAGATACGGGTTAGGGTCGTCTGGAGGTGTTTGGTTGTAAGGGGCTTGCGAGTATGGTGGTTCAAAGCTATGTTGAGGAGGTGGGTCATAGGTATATGATGGGGGTCCACCATATCTATCGTCTTGGTATGCACCTCGGAATGGCTCTTGACTATAGCAGTTAGGTGGGTGTTGGTTGTTGCGAAAAGATCCACCATAACAATTGTTTTGGCATGCATTGTAGGATGGTCTTTGTATGTGGTATTGTGGAAGGTGTTGCTGCCGGAAGGGTTGATCAGATCCTCGTGGCTCCTTCCATCTCTGATTGTTTTGACCTTGATGCATGTTCCTGTTATAATTTCCATTCCTTGCAACAACATTGGAACTAAACTCAAAGCGACGGGGGTGAGAACTCATAGTAACTAATAAAAATTAAAAATAAAAATAAATAAACAAGCAAAGGAAAATAAAACAAAATAAAATAAATAAGAGAAAAGGTTTGAAAAAGATTTAAATTTTGAAAATGTTTGATTTTTTTTTAATTTTAAATTTAACTTTTGAATTTTGAATTTTGGAATTTAAATATTGAAATTTGAAATTTGATTTTGAAATGAGATAAGATAAGATTTTGAAAAAGATATGATTTTTTGAAAAAAATTTTGAATTTTGAAATTTAAAACTAAGATAAGATAAGATAAAAAAAATTTAAAATTAAAAATCTGAAAAAAAAAATTTCGAAAATAAATCAATTTAAAAGCAAATATTTACAATAACCAATAATAAGGCACACGTTTACAATTCCCCGGCAACGGCGCCATTTTGAAGAACGAAACTCTCGCGCGGTCTAGAATTTTCACGAATAAATTCCCGTTGTAAGCATAGCTTCTAGACCGACAAGAATTCCTTTCTTACAAAAGTTTTGGTTGTCACAAGTAACAAACTCCTTTAAAATTTATAAACCGAAGTATTTAAACCTCGGGTCGTCTTCTCAAGGAATTGCAGGGAGGTGTTCTTATTAATGGTTATGAATCTTGTAAATTGGGGGTTTTGAAAGTAAGGAACAAGTAATTTAAACGACAAGTAAAGTAAATTAATAATAATAAAATCTCTTGGCAAGGTATAAAAATTCGGAAGTCCTATCCTAGTTATCCTTATCGATGGTGATGAGAATTAAGTTTTAATCCCACTTAGTTAACCTTTACAAAAGCAAAGGAAAGTCAAGTGGACTAATTAGTTAGATCCTCAAGTCCTAGTCAACTCCTAAGGAAAGACTAGAGTTAGTAGAATTCAATTCAATTAGCAAAAATAACAATTAACAATCACGATAAGTTTGATTACTCAAGAGTATCCAGTTAATCAATTAAAGCCAAGAATATAAAAAGCTAAATAAGAATCATAAATCTGAAATACCTCAATTGCATTAATAAAAGAAATTCAATCTAAACATAAAGAGTTCATAAACTGAATTAATAAAATAAATAAAAAGAACATTGAACCTGGAACTCAGAAGAAATTGTAAGTTGAAATAATAAAGTTGAAATCCTAATTCCTTTAAGAGAAATCCTAATCATAAATCCTAAGAGAGAGGAGAGAACCTCTCTCTCTAAAAACTACATCTAAAATTATCAATTATGAGCTGGTGATTATGAATGAATGGATTTCTCCACTTTATAGCCTCTAATCTGTGTTTTCTGGGCCAAAAACTGGGTCGAAAACAGCCCAGAAATCGCTAGAGAAGAAATCTGTCACGCTGATTTTCGTCACTGCGACGCATCCGCGTAGAGCACGTGTTCGCGTCGCATAGCTTCAGGGAAACTATGGGATATTATATATCAAATCAAAGCCCCGGACGTTAGCTTTCCAACGCAACTGAAATCGCGTCGTTTGGACCTCTGTAGCTCAAGTTATGACTGTTTTAGTGCGAGAGGGTCAGGCTGACAGCTTTGCAGTTCCTTCAACTTCTTGTATTCCTTCCACTTTTGCATGCTTCCTTCCATCCTCCAAGTCATTCCTGTCCTGTAATCTCTGAAATCACTTAACGCACATGTCAAGGCATCGAATGGTAATAAGAGAGGGTTAAACATATCAAAATTAAGACCAAAGAAGCATGTTTTCAATCATAGCACAAAATCAGGAAGGAAAACATAAACTCATGCAAATCATATGAATAAGTGTATGAAAGATTGATAAAATCTACTCAATTGAGCACAAGATAAACCATAAAATAGTGGTTTATCAAACACCAAACTTAATGTGACACTATCAATGAAAGTCTGGGCCAAGTACCCAGTGAAATGCAATTATCATGTTCATGTAACAACACCAAACTTGATCCATGAAATACTTATGCAACATGAAGCGAAGCAAAAAGATAAATGAAAATAAATTACCTAACGTTGGGTTGCCTCCCAACAAGCGCTTCTTTAACGTCACTAGTTTGACGGTTGGTTCTTGAATTTCTTCCTCTTTCTCCAGTTGGTTAAGAGAAATGACTTCAGTGGACATAAGGAGAAAAATGATATCCACCAAAAAGCAACTCCCATACAACTCTTTAATTCACTAGGACCAAGGAAAGCATATTCAAGTGTTGGGGGATAAGGTTTCAATTCAAATGTGGGTGGTGCATTTATATTTTTCTTCTCAAGAGCTTGCATGCATAGAATTAAAGGGACTTGTATGGCTTTCTCCTAAATTATTAGAATGTGCAAGTATGGAGTGTGCATGGCTTCCTCCTTTGTTTGTGCATCTTTCTCTTCTTCCATGTGTGAGGGTGAAGAGTTCTCTAATTCACTGGAGTATGAACTCTTTTGATTGATTTTCTCACTTTCTTCCATAGGATATTGCATTGTATCTCTTGGGAAAGAATTTGCATGTATCTTGTCCAGGTGCTTGATAATAAATTCTGCATGTTTCTCTATATTTTTTACACTCATCCTCATATCATGTATGCATTCTTTCATAAGAATCTCAAGAGCTTATGGTTCTTGATATGAATAAAGAGATGGTGGCTCTTGATATGAATAAAAAGAGGAGGATGGTTCTTGGTATGAATGTGAAGATGGTGGTTCCTGATAGATGGAACATGGAGCACTGAAGTTTCTTTGGTCTTGACTTTTTCAACCAAAATTTGGGTAATTTCTCCATCTACAATAATATGAATCACTCCTTGGGTGCGAGTAGTAACCCATATGATCTCTTTCCATTATTTTCCTTAGCACAAAATACCAAAGGAAAAAAAACAAAAAGAGATATTAAATTTTTAAAAAAAATTCATATAAAAACATTTCGAAAAAGAAAAAAATATAATATAAAAATAAAATAAGAAAATTAAACAAAGAAAAAGTCTAATCTAGGTAATCAATCAATTGGTAGTTGTTAATCACAATTAATCTCTAGCAACGGCGCCAAAAATTTGGTGCGGAATTTATAACCCACAAACTAACCGGCAAGTGCACCGGGTCGTACCAAGTAATACCTCAGGTGAGTGAGGGTCGATCCCACAAGGATTAATAGATCAAGCAACAATAGTCAATTGGTTATTCTACTTAGACAATCAAAATTTAGGGTTTTAATAGCAAATAACATAAAAACAGAAAATTAAATAAGAGCAAACTAAAATTGGTTAAGAAAATAATATGATAAAAATAGTTAAGGTGTCAGAGATATTTAAATTTCCAGATTAATATTCAATGTTCACTACCTTGATCATGCAAAGATTATGTTCATGGCAAACTATATGTGACTAAACCCTAATTCCTTAGACCTTTTTAGTCTCCTCTAACCTTCATCAACCGCCAATTTCTTGGTCACTTGATTCCAATTAGAGGGTTAAGTCCAAAACTAGTTTATGAGCCACACAAACCTTAGATACCCAAAAATAAGATGATTATATGTCACATATCGCGTTAAATCTAGATAAATAGAGAGTCGTGAGGAATTGATTTCAAGATGTAATTCTAATGATATAACTTTTCCAAGATTCAAATAGAATTCAAGTTGAATTAGAGTTATTTTCCAATAATCACTAATTCTTAGGATTAAGAACGAAACCAATTCTTAAACAATAATAAAAACATTAATCAATAGTAGAAGAACAAATAATTATTAATCCATCAAAATAAATAGAGCTCCTAACCTTAACAATGGAGGCTTAGTTCCTCATGGAGAAAATAAACCCTAGTAGAGAAAAGTATGAAAGTGTGGAAAAATTAGAAGATTTTCTAGGTCAAGATCTCTTCTCCTTTTATATCTAATCATAATTAATGTAAAATATATTTTCTAAAACTAAATAATATCTTTTCCTGTTTATAAATAAAATAAGGTTTAATCGAAATTAATTAAAATCTTCGAGCATAATAATTGATGGATGCACGGACCATTCCTTTTCCTTGGATTGGCGCCTAACTTCAAGAAATTGAAGTTAGGCTTTCCCTTGGCAGCGTGCATATTGAAGATCCTTTGATCATTGCGCCTAACTTCGGGATTTTGAAGTTAGGCGCTGCCCTGGCAGCAAGCTTTTGGAGCGCTGGTTCTTCTTCCGGTGCCTAACTTGGGAATAGCCAAGTTAGGCGCCAATATGGCCATACAGGTTGGAAAAGAAGTGTATACTATTATACATTGTTGAAAAGTTCTGAAAGTTAGCTTTCTAATGCCACTAGAATCACATCAATTGGATCTCTGTAACTCAAGTTATTTTCGTTGGAGTGCAAGGAGGTTAGGGTTGACAGCATCATTCACTTTCTTCTCTTCTTCTATAAAACTCCGTCAAATCCATTCGAATGCTACCTGAAATAAATAAAATTACACACAACTCAAAGTAGCATTCATAGTGGCTAAAAAGTATTTAAATCTTGATTAAACTTAACAATTCAAATGCAAATTCACTAGAAAAAGATAGGAAAGATGCTCACGCATCAAGTAACAATTAATTCAAGTATTAATTAATAAAATATTAGTAAACTACATACCAGGCTGTTCTTTGTCTTCATGAGAGCCCACCGGTATACTTTGACAACCTCAGCAAAGCCATATTAGTTCTGTTCTTTAGACGGCGACGCTTGAACCCCTCATCAGTACTAAAATGGGCGTCTAGTTCCTTCTTAATATCTGGATGGAGCCAAATCGTGAGGTGGTCGCTCCCCTGATGAACGTCCTGCATCATGCTGAAGTCACTTAGCTATCCGGTGGTAGTAGATATTATGTTCCCTATCCCATATAAATTTCTCCTGCATAAAGTAATTTAACAACATTAATTAGTCGAATTAAAATACGATTAAAATAAATATAGTTAATTCAACAACATTGGGTTCTTACCGTCTACTTCTGAAACCATCACTCTTTGATCTCAGTAGGGATCTTCGTGTAGCTCATGGCCATGGGTTGTCGTACATGGACTTAATCACATTGGAGATCTCCTGTGTACATGCATTGTTGTTTGGTGCAAACCTATCAATGAAAAACTTAAAATTAACAAACACATAAAAACACATAAAACTTAACAAATTCAAAATAGATTGCAGATAAAAGACCTTAAAATAGTACTCACGCATGCATGCCATCAAGTCAAATCCTCGTCCGTATGACAAGCGATAGTGGAGGATCATCTGGCTGGGACACATTAGAGGAATCACCCACCGCAGTCTCTGTCACTGAAGTTGTAGGGGGCAGAGGTGGGGGCGTAGCAGAAGGAGCCACGTAGTTAGGTTTCAAGACCATGATGAACTGCTGGTTTGATGGACCCGCCTATGATGTGACAAGGGTCGACGGGGTAGTCGAGGTAGAGGGTGATGATTGAGAAGTCCTTGGGATACCGGTAGTGAAAATTCTCCCTAACGACCACAAGATCGACTCATGACACCTCTGCTACCTGTCGTCATGTTTGCAAAGAAAATACAAATTAACACTAATCAGCATATATACAATACAAATTCTTCAACATTTATATTATTTAAAAAAAATTTACATAAATTTCCCTAAAATTGGACATATATCCATCTTTATAGTTCCCACAAATCCAACCAACCTCAATCTAATTATTATCCTTGAATTTACCGTCGAAAATGAAAATCCGCCGGTAATGATTTTACTTGACGAATTTCCCATCTAAACCGTCAATAAATCCACCGGTAAAACTAATACTAATGTGTGATACTAAATTCGACAGTACTCAATATTTTTCTTACAATATTATGTAAAGATGTCTTCGCAGAAATATCTACCATACAAGACTCCCTACCAGCTTGGAAGAAAATGATTTACTCTCATTTCACATAAACTTAGAAGTTAGAAACTCAAACATATCTGAAATAATATGTCCCCATTTGGATCTTACAAACTTGCATTGCTTTGCATTAATGTTACTCTAATACCTACATATAGCTAGGCCTCTAAAAGTGACTCTAATCAAAAGTTTAGTAGTGTTTTCTGATCTCTATATATGTATTCTAAAGATCTTATCTTTGATAATACTTTATCTGTCTAAAGATAAGATGTGGGAGCGTTTCATTATTATTGCCAATTTGCCATAGTCTTCTTTTCCGAACAGTATTAGTATAGTGTTGCGATATTATTATTTGACAAGATTGTAACTTGTAAGTCACATGCTACACCCATTTGATTTGAAACTTTGAAGAAGTAGAGCAAATTAATCTCATCCAAAGTGGCCTGGCGAAAGAAAAGGGGGTGATGCTAAAGTTCTGGTTTATTTTGTTGGGTTCATCCCAAAGGGTTAAGTGGAAAACCAATAATAAACCCTCATCACTTGTGTCTCATGCTTGACCCTCATTTTTGATAGGATAATGATATGAGCTTTAGCGAAGCTGCATTTGTTTCTGACAACAAGATATAATAAATACAGACATAAAATTTTGTATTTTTGTATTCTATTTAATGATAAATTAAAACAAAATATGAAAATTTAATTTATTTTTATTTTTTTCATTCAAAAAATTTGAAAATAAAATATAATAATAAAAAATTAAAAAAATAATGAACAAAAAAATAAAAAATAAATTGTGTCTCTTCTTAATGTTTCTATATTCTTTCTATTAGGAGGGATACAAAATACATTATTTTTTGACACAATGCCTTTATTTATGTCTTTATATATTAAACACGATTTTATTTGTATCTCTGTGTCTTTGTCTTAGTGTTTTGTCTATGCAAACAAACGCAGCCTTAGAGACAAGGGTGATGTTTTTGTACTTGCTAATCGCTTTCAGGAGAGAATGGACAATCACTAATGGCCGCTGGCTGGCATGATTGGACTTAGAACTTGTGAGTTGAATTTGGGAAGAGATGTCACGTGACTTTGATTCGAAATTCAAGTACAAGTGGAGCCTTAGATATTGGAGGTCATGCAACTCTACACGTGGTCCAATAAGGTTTTATATCATGCCAGGTTCTCACTTGACTAAATTTGCCTGAATTGGAGGAGCAACATGTTTAGGTGCAATTTGAGTTAGAGAATGGTAAGACAACAAAGGGGAAAGTTTTATATCATGAGGGTCTGTATCTCTATGCTTATTAATTGGCATAAGTACTCTTAGCCTAATATGATACTAATTTAAGCAAGCATTACTCATTTTGTAGTATTTTATTTTTTACCATTTTTCAAGGTATCATCATCTATATGTTATCATCAATGATGAAATTGTGTATCAAAGTTGGTGCTGAATATTATAATACAATGATCTAATCTAAAATCTCTCCTCGATCTCTTCCTCCCTACCTGTGGCCAACTTTTATTTTTGTGCATGCATGTCTGTGGTTTGTTGTGTTGTCTCAATATAAATATATAATTAATTACCAAACGTACGTGTCTTTGAATAAATTGAAATGCCTTGTTTGTCCTTGTCTCGCAGCCTGTTTAATTTGTTTGGAAATGAAATAATAAACTACTAATTTCTAGAATGAATAACTCATTGTTAATTGATGCTAGACAAGACTGGTTAACTAACATTGTTAATATCGGCTTTCAAAACGTGCAACACTTTTTCATTTTCTACAATCCACATAATATGTAAGATGATGATCTAGTATATAAAGGTGATAATCACAACATTGTGCTGCATATTGAACAAATTAAAATGTGGTGCAAAATAAAATAATGTAACATTGCTTAGCTTGTATACATTACATGGGATTATTGAGAAGTTTATGATAAAATAATGTAATGATAAGAGAGAATAGATGGAGGCAGACCTGAAAATGAGGGACAAATGCGCTTGTTTTGCGAATATGCTATGCATAGATAATGTAGAGAGGGTTAATAACGACAAGGTTAAGCACTCTTAATTAATGGCAAGTCGTTTTCTTGATGATTTGGCACAAGGGAGACATTATTATTGTGACACACACTACTTCGTTCCATTATAAGGGGCCACCAATAGTTTTTTTAAGCCATTCATTACAACCTTATAACTTGTATATATATAGAGATCAGAGAGCAACCAAGTTCTCTGGTGCTTCATTCTATCAAGTTAGTTAGTTGCTTCATCAAACTCTATCAAAACTATCTCTATCTTATTGTTAGCTTTTACGTGATGGCAAGGCGACAATGTTTGTCAATGAGAATTGGGAAGCCAACTCATGAGTTGATGAGACGGTGTTCGAGGCAGTTGAGGGAACAAAAGACTAGGTTTTATATCATATGGAGGTGTACCGTCTTCCTTCTACGCTGGGAGGACTAAGTTTACGAATTACGAGTGGCACCATATACATTCTAGTATAGCGAGTTTTTTTTTATCTTTGTTTTTTTTGTTAGTGCTAGTATGCTACTCTGTTAAAAAAAAAAAAAAGTGCAGAGTACGTAGCAGTTGAAAGGCTTCATCAATTACCAACTTCTGTTTGCTCATCAAGTGTCTAATAAGGTGTTCATTTATTATGAACAAACATGAATGTACAGCCCTTGCATCATATGGTTTCTTTCTTTCTATATATTTTCATCTTTCTTTTACTCTCTTAGCTTCTCAACCTTTCCAAATAAGCTTCCAAGTTTTCTTTTCTCTGTTCTTTTCATGTATGTATATTTTGCTTTAGAACCATCGTTTTTTTTTTTCTTGAATCCGATCCTTTCTTGTTAGACCCATTTGTAGAAAACAATCCCCTTCTCTTAAGTTATGTTTACAGAAATCGTACTACTCCTCCTTAAAGCAATTTTTTACCCACTCAGAAGTCAGAATGAACTTAAGGCTTAAAAAAAAAAAAAAAACTTGTGGTATGAGAAAAACTAAGACACTGCTTCGGTGTAGATAGGATAGGACATCTCAAAACAGGTAATAGAATAGAAAACAGAAGTGCACATATGGGCCAAGGTTCAAGCGCGCCACAGAAAATTGTGTTATTTGTATTAATTTCTTTTTAATGCATTTTGATATACATTTTTATTTTTAGATATAAACATAAATATAACCAAAAAAAAAAAGATAATAGTACAAAAATTATTTCTCATTGGCAAAACTCTTGAAGGAACACATAACGTGTTATGCTGGGAGGAGGGGTGTGTGTAGCTGTCTTTCCACTCCATGAGTGACAAATTTGTACTGCACATTAAATAGCCCACACTCTGTGCTAGTGCACCAAGCCACCAAGGACCGGATCATACATATCTCTCTGCCTACTTTATTTGGTTCTGTTCTAGGTTTCTAACTACATTTCTTATACGTTACGATCGAGTACGGAATTCTTCAACAGCGTACAATTTATAGAAATAATGATAGTGTTAATCATGATGATATTTCATACCCTATATAGCCACGTAAAATTTTTCCATTGAATAAGTACGAAGATAATTCCGTATCAAAAACCCTTTTGCATGTTCTAAGATACGGATGCTATCACCCAATACGAAGAGTCAACAACAGTGTCTTGGATTATTTAATTACCTTCTAGATCAAATTAAAACTGGTATTTGTACAATCCATGAAGCGATAATTAAACGGAAATGTGGATAGGATACATGTTACAATAACCTTCCATTAGCATTTAAAGTGAGGGCTGGTTTGAGAATTGCCTTGATAGAGTTGATAGGTACGTTTTGGCTCCATCAGCAGAAAAGTTGGCAGAATTACTCCAATAATCTTAGCTATCTTTAGGATATCAATAAACATACATGCATATATAAATACTCCCCTTCAGAAGGGAAACTTGTAAAACTTATAGATAACAAAATCAAATAAATAAATAAAAACTATCCAGAGCTTTTCCTTGTAAACATCATATTGTTGACACAAAAGGCAACCACTCCGTACTAACGGCTCTTTATCTGGATAGTTTAACACATAGTTCCTTCTTGTTACCTTGTAGAATTGGATCCATGATCCTCTGAAGACTTCTTAGGAGTTTGCCCAGGTTTACTTTGGCCTCCCTGGATGTTTAAGAAACAAGACCACAAAACACAAACATAATGAGCTAGCATTCATGCTGGAGAATTACATAAGATACTTCAAGCTACCTAAGTGATAATTCAAAACCCAAACCCTATAGAAAGTGGAAATTTGACTTCATATATCAACTATGGCAAGAAGAAGAAGAAGAATTAATCACTTACTGCTCCCCTTTGACCAGTCAATCTTCGAGTTGATGGAGCTCGTGCGACTGAGGAAGCAGCTGCAGCTGCAGCCACACGTATTCTGCAAAATATAATTTGCACGAACATCAGAACTCAGATTTGCATTAGCTTCATCCATCTCTACCACTTAAGTTTTGAAGGTTCGTTCTCCATTTACCTCTTATGAACATCAACATATTCATCAGTCTCATCAACAATTTCTTCCTGCATGGTAAAACAATTATAATAAGCAGAGAGGTTAGACTTCAGAGGGCGGGGATGATTAAAACATTGGAGAAATGGAGAAGGAGGGGCATATTTCAGAAAAGAAATTTACTTGCAGAAGTTCTTCAAATACGTCTTCCAAAGTGATAATACCAATCACTTCACCCTCTTCAATATTTTCTAATGAATTTGTTTTGCTGTCACTACGTTGCAAACCAGTTAGTTTATTGATACTGGGTGACCTTGAAGACTTGTCAATATCAACAACTACACTTTCCAATTTATCGTCCTGGTTCTGAAGTAATGGAGTAGTCAACTGTGAATCCCGATCAAAAATAGTGCTTTCTTCTTGTTTCTCTTCAATTATCTGCGGAGTTTCTTTCCCTTTCGACTTGGCTTTAACAACAGCGGCCATATGACTACTTCCTTTTTGGAACTCATTAAGAATATCATAGAGAGGCATATCTGATGGAACCCTGTCCATATAAATAAACCGTTACACAACGGATATTATGCCAAATTTGCAAAGCGAGATAATACATTAATAAAGACAAGCGCACCGTGGAATTCTCCGAATGGATACAGCACTGACAGGGGTCTCTGTTTCTGGCCGTACAGTGAGGAGACTTTTGACCTTATAGAAAAAGAATTAATGTAAATAAGAAGAACCCAAAGAGGCTACATAATCGGGAAAAAAGTCAAATTCTGGCAAGGTTAAAACCTACAAGCAGAAGACCGATAATATTCTTTGGATTTCCAGAATAGACAGGAACTCGGCTGTGCCCACGAGCAAGAATTTTTCCCATTGCCTCCCTGGTTTTAGGTTGCTAAGGTTAATTTTCTTTTTTTTTTTTTTTAGGGAAAAAAGGTATACACACTAAGAATTCTACCTGAATGCAACCTAAGAATTTCTAGCTCTAACATGCAAGCAAAGGCAGAAAATATATCTTCAGCAGCAAGAATAGCAAGAATTCATCTTAAAAATTAGAGACATTTTAAAAACAATTATGTTACCTATTTACACCCTATTGATAAAAGAATAATGACCATGAATATAAGATAACCAACCAGTCCAATTTTGAATTAACATCCAAAGAAAATGTTGATTCGATAGGAGTCATAGCCTCCTCAGCAGTCTGTTCGAAGACAAAATTAAGAAGAAAACACAAGACCCTAGTTAGAATTTACCAGTACATGCAGTAGCCTTCACATGTTTCCACTTTCCACCATCACTGTGTGCTATAAAACTAAAAATAGTTAAGAAACCTCAAATTCTGCCGCATTGATATGACAAATTGAAAACCGCATTGGATTGCCATGTAACAAAACACTAATATAGAGGTTGAAGTCAATATGTTGTGTGAATTAGAGCACTTACCTTTTCGGTCAAATCAAGCGCTCCACTAATAATTGTAGTCTCATCATGTGTAAGCTCACCACCTTTCCCAGCCTTACAACAAGCAAATTCAATATTTGTTAATCAAACAGAAAGACAAGACAGTTGGGTTGATTGATGAACAATAACAATATATACCTCCTGGCTGTGAATGGATACAAGAGCTTTTAATTGAGCACGCCTAAATAAAGCCTCATTGTGCCCCAACAGGTAGTCCAGAACCTGGAACAATTGTTATTCAGAAAATTAAACCCTTGCAGGCATGGTTGCTAACACACTAGAGAATTCTTCTTAACTAACCAAGATCGTTTAACTGTCCACAAAACAACTGCAAGAAGATCTTAATCTGTGCACACATCATAATCTAGATAACATCTTTGCAATAAGTTCTGTAGAAGACTATACCTTTCCAACGGGATAGGCAACTGGATAACAGATTAACATCAAAATTCGCACAAGCCATGCAAGGTTGGCACCTACAGCAAGACCATATCTACTACAAATTGCTTGTGGAATAACCTGAAACCATCAAACAAAAGAAGCACTATTTCAAAACTTGAAAACACTGATTAGGGACAAAAACTCTGAAATAACATTGAGAGGGAAATGACAAACCTCCCCAAAGAAGAGAACAAAAGTGACAGAGAGAATGATGGCAACAAACTGATTGAATAGCTTATCAAGGTATATGGGAAGAGCCTGCAGATTGCAAGTTCCAAAGCCAACAGCTATTTAAGAGTTAGGCAGGGTTTAGCAATCAGTACGAAACTCTACATACACAATTGCGAATATCAGATACATATATATACAATGAGATTCACCGAATAGAAATTGATTGGAAGGAGTTGTAGAAAGGGGATTGGAAATTCAATACCTCCATGGCAGCAGCATTACAGAGAAGCAAAGTGACAAGAAGCTGGTGCTGTTTCTGAACCACGGGAAGTATAACCGCTACACCGTAGTAATAAGAATAGTTAACAGAAAAGAGAGAAAGAGAAGAGGAAGAAGAGGAGTAGTAGAGTACCGGCTTGCTTCTTCTCGGAGGGAGAACCACTGCGCTGAAGGATCTCGAGGTCGACGAGACCAAGAGACATGAGACCGAGGGTGAGGCCGGACATGATTCCTGCAAAGAGCACAAGGAAGCAGGAGATTCCGGCGTACACGAACCACCACACATCGCCAAACGGAATCTCGCTGCCAAGAGCTGACGCCGCCTGAACCTGAGGGTGGTCCCGAGTCAACATCCGAGTCACCATTAACGCGCTAAGCAAATTCACCATCCTGATCCTCGATTCAACAAGTAATTCTTCTACTTCTCTTCTTCCAGCAGAGGTGGGATATGCTATGGTAGCAGCTAGGGGTCGTCAGAATCCAACCGGCGATTAAACCGGTTAAATTACTAACTTTAAGGTTGTGAAACCAGACCAGTCATTAAACCGATCAAGTAACTAATTCAATAATTTAATGGTCCAACCGAAGTCGAACTGTGGTCGAATCGGTTTAATTAAATATTCAGAAAAATTATAAAAAAATTCAATATATAATCAAAAATTGAATATAGTATTCAAAAATTAAATAGGTTTTCAACTAAATAAAGACACTCCTCGTTAGTAATCATAATCATCATTAAGTATTCCATTGTTTCCATCATAAAGATAATCCATATTACAAAATTTGATGTAACATGCAAAGATCCAAAATTACAGAATCTAGAATCCAAAATATTCTATATAGCATTCAAAATAAAAAATAAAAACTGAAAAGCAGATTTTGAGTGGACATCAAATTGCAAAAAAGAGCCTTTTGTACTTTCTGTAACAAACAAACCACACAAGCAATCAGCATCGGTTGAAAATAAGATCATTTGTTCATAGCAAAGTTTTGTTATAGGGTTTGGACCAACGATGAGATTAAACAATTGAACACACACTTATCTTCAATTGAAAACAAGATTATTCATTCATAACAAGATCATCCATTGAAAACTCTTCTTCCAATATCAAATCAGAGATAAATCCAGTTGAAGAGCACAAATATCTTAATTGCATATTGACACAATTGACACATTTATTCCCAGTAAAGTACCATCAACAACTCAGAATTAGAAGAATTAGAAAAAATCAGGAACCAACAACTCAAAAATCAAAATCAGTATAACAAAACGAAACTCAGAAATCAGAATCAATATAACAAGCCAAGTTTTCTTAAGTTTAACTAATTTCACTAGGCAACAAGCCAACAACTAGTAAATTAACTCAGAATTAGAAAAAATAACACAAAAATAACTCAGAAAATTACCAATAATCAACAATAATTAACCAGAGGTCAGAACAAAACAACAACAATAATCCAGCTCTGTTAACAACAATGAACAGCGAAAAAAATTAACTCAGAAAATAACTAATTATCCCAGAATTAACAATTACCATCAACAATCAACAAAATTATTTTTAAATTATCAAAAACCAGACAAATTAACAAGAATAATTAACTCAGAAGTATATATTAATCATAATTAATTTCAGAAAAAAAATTAGGACTGAAGAAGCAACGGAGGAGTGCTCATTAGAGAAGACAAGACAGCCGAGCAACAGAGACGTCCAAGAGGAGGTGATAACCGAGCAGTTAAACGGAGGTGACGGCGAGGAGGACAAGCGAGCAGAGACGTTCACGTTTCGCGTGAGACAGAGTGAGATCGGAGAGAGAGAGAGAGCGAGCTTGAAGAGATAGAAGCCAAGCAGAGATGTCCGGGACGGCGACAAGAACAAGGCCGACGACGGCACCCTCTGTCGCTGCCGACGACGACGATCACAGAGGCGGACTTCACGACGAGCACAGAGACGGTGAGGAGGAGAAGAGTAGCGGCGGTTGGTGGGGCTTCGCGACGAGCACAGAGAAGGTGAGGAAGAAAAGAGTGGCGGCGTCTAAGGGCTCACGGTGGCTGGTGGGGTTTCACGACGAGCTGGGGGCTGACGATGGCGACGGCGTTTGCTGTGCTAGGGTTAGGGAGTGAGAGATTTGGGATTGGGTGTTGATGGGTTGGAAGGAAGGGAATGGGGACTGGTGGGTTACCGTGTTAGTATAGTTAGTGCTTTTTTTAAAAAAAAAAAGAGACAAAACGACGCCGTTTAGCACTTTTATTTTCAAACAAAAAATCGCTAAAAAACTGGATGGTTCTCCCGGTTCACCGGTTAACTGCCGGTTCGACTGGTTTTTTCACTGGTTTTTTCCAGACAGTTTCTAACCTTACTCGGCTGGTTAGGTGACTGGTTCCCGGTTAATTCGGTTAAACTGACCGGTCCGGTTCGATTTTCAGAACCATAATTTTAGTATATTATTCAGTTTGTGTGAAAAAGTACAATGTATAAAGGGTATATATAAGTACTAAAAAAATCAGAATAATAAAAGTATACAATTCTACAATTAATATACAAATGTGCTATATAAATATAAATGATATTAATTGATCTAATATTGATTCTAATTTATTCTCTAACAATGGCATTGTTCATGTAGTAGCAAAATCAATCTTTATTATTGGATTTTGAAGTCTTAAATAATGTGGGATTTTAGGGAGTGATTTTCAAGGCTTGTTGACAAGTTGAGCTGTATCTTTTTTATTTATTTTTTTCAATTTTTATTTATTCTTTTCTATTGAATTTTAATAATTGGGAAACTAGGATACTGTATTTAATCCTTTTTATTTTTTTTATCATTCACCGTGTTGTTGATTAGTTAAATTACTCTTTGGGGATGTTTGTGAATCAATGATTACCCTTTTTACAGTTTTTTCACCTAATTTTGAAAAGGACAAGTAGGATGATGCTCATGAATTCATGCATGCTACCTTTGATAAGATTAAAAACTGTTTAGCAGATGAGGATGCTAATCCTGTGGATAGAGTCTTTGGAGGAAAAATTGTTAATAAGGTATGTTAGAATTCACTTTGGTATGATCACTTGGAATGCAATTTTCTCTTTAAAATCTATCATCATATAAATAGCATTTGGATGTTATGCTTACAAACACCCCAAATTGCATTTTTATCTTTATACTCTATGATCATATAATACTTTGATTAAATAGTAATTGCTTTTGACCCTTTTATGGTTGTGAATAAATTTTAATGCATTATTTTGATGATTGTTATGTTTTTAATACATAGGAGCCGCTAACTGACTCACGGTTGCTGGTGGGGTTTCACGACGAGCAGACGTGATAGGGCTGACGATGGCAATGGCGTTTGCTCTGCTATGGGTAGGGAGTGAGGGAATTGGGACTGGGCGTTGATGGGTTGGAAGGATATAACAAAAAAACTTCAGCTCAAATGAAAATTCCATCTTGAAACTTAAACGGCTAGAACCTTCCCATTTTCTCTCTTTTTAAAAATAAACTCTTATTTATTACCACTGACCGCCAAATCAAACCATTGCAAAGTGATTAATCCACTGAGGAAATTAAAGAGTGCCACACAATAGCAGAAGAAAGACTCTTTTATTGAATCGTCATCATTTGATTATCAAGCTAGGAGACAAATTTTGTAGTGTAAATGAAAATGTCTTCTACTCTATTATCTCTCTCAGTTTCTCCAACTTTAGTATACAAGCCTCAAAAAGGAAAAAGAACAAAAAGAATAACAAATTAAATCAATTAGTTTTACATATAAATACAATTCATCTAAACCTAATACAAATTAAATCAATCAGTTTTACATTCAAATACAATTAGCATCAATAAATTAAAACATAAAAAATCAAGTATAAAAAATTAATAAGAACAACTTGTTATACCTAATGTAATTCATTATGTACTACTACACAGCAGAAGCAGAAAAGAAGAAACAGAGTCGGAAACAATTTTACAACTTGGGGCAGTTGCAGAGCAAGCCACCGACGAGAGATAGCAGAGCTTCGAAGAGGAGCAGAGCAGAGCCTGCAGAAGAGCCAACACGATGACGACAGAGGAAGCAGAGGCAGACGAGGCACGAGGTGGAAGCGGAGGCAGAGACAGGCGAGGCACGGCAGAGACAAGGCGGCCGGGACAACACAGACGGAGAAGGAAGAGGCGAGCAGACACTAGCGTCTCGGGGATGAGGCAGAATAGCCGGCGAGGGGAGCGACGAGTGATCGTGCGGAACTGCGGTGAGTGAGATGGAGAAGCGAGAGTGAGTGAATCTGTGCTTCTTAGGAGAGACCGAGAAAGTGAGCTTCGGGATGCTTGGGGCCTTAGGTTTGCCGTTGGCAAGTTAGGGTATTTGTTTTTTGACAAAAAAAAAAAAAACTTTAAACGGCTTTGACAATTATCATGGAAGACAACAAGGTCCTTAAAAAAAATTTAACCCGACTCCTGAGTTTTATTTTTATGGGATTAATTAGTTTTTGTGTCAAAAAAAATTAATGTTTTTTTTGTATAAGGACTAATCAGTTTAAAAAAAATTAGGAGCCGGAGTTGGGTATTTTTTTTAGAGCCTTATTATCCTTTTGAGATAATTATCAAGGATCGGATGAAGTATTCACTCTTGTTTTTTTAAAACTAAAATGACGTAATATTGGCAGGTTTTTCTAAAAAACAATTAATGTTTTATCTGGTCCGATTTTCAAAAATCGGCTAAGTTACCGGCTTTCACCAAACCCAAACGGACCAAACCAGATTTTAAAAAGACTCACGTAATTATCAGTTTGTACACCAAAAAAAAAACATAATCATCAATCTAATTTTCTATAAATATGTATAAATATGAGATTAATTAAAGTGATAACTATTTTAACTTTTAATTACAAAGTATTAGATTCAAATCTTAAAAATAATAAAATAGTTTATATAAATTATATTGAATGAATTATACATAGTAGATAATAAGTAACTATTCAATGTGATTTTTTTTCTTTCCTAAATTTATAACTACATAAAAAATGAAATTACAATAATGCCCTCCTAAAAAAATTAGTTTGTTCTTCTATATCCCATTATTCAACTTTTTTAATTTCAATGATGGTGATAAAAGTTTAATTTAAGATTTTTCATCACAAACATATTACTATTTAATATTTATTGAATATAATTCTTTTAATTGAGTTTTTTTTTCAATTGAGTTTATTTTTTATAAGCAAATATCAAAAATATTATACATGAACTAATTTTTTTAGGTAATAACATCAACTAAGTTTTTAATAACCAAGTCCAATCAAAATAAGTCAATAATTTATTGGCCGAAAATCGTACCCAAACCAAGGTGAGTTATATGTTGCACCTGCCAACATGAAAAGAAGGACGCTCCTCGTCCTTTCTGCAGTGCTATCACACCTGATGGAGTGCCACGTGTAGAAGATGAGCGATAAGAAGGCATGTGTTAGGGCCTCTTTTGACCGGTGAATGGGGAGAGTGGTTTGTGGGTTAATTATAATTTAGCTCCCATTGGGCGCTGGTTTACAAATGTTAAAAATTCATGGGTAAGGGTTGAAACCCGATTTTTGGTGGGCTGCCGAATTTGTTTGGTCCACTTTGGGGCCTATAGTGTGTTAAAATTTGTGGGCTTAATTTTTTTGAATCCGAAAACATAAAATTACAGAGGTGAATGGGAAAAAATTTTTCAAAATGGAAAATGACTTATAAGAACCCAAACTTAAGAGAATATGTTGAAACCCTTAAAAAGCATGCACCTAATTTCGAATGGACAATAAATGTTATATGAGTCCCGCTAGGGAGCCAATGGACTATTTGTACAATGTGTACAATGGACTATTGAGTTACAAAATGAACATCACCCATACTATCTAGAATAACTATCCGAGTACTAGGGATAATAAACATCTTTCCAAAAACTTAAACTGATTTTGGGGTTCACTAAGGATTGAATTCTTGACCTTTCGGATCTAGAGCTCTAATACCATGTCATGATACCACTCATCTCAAAAGCTTCAGCTGATGGGAAAAGGTAACACTAATGGTTATATCTCTAATACTCCCTAAACCTCTATTGTACACATTGTACAAATATTCCATTGGCTCCTCATACTTTTTCATGTTATATATAGGGGCATATAGTTCATATTGTAAGAGTGGTAAGAGTTCAGTCTGAAGTATAAGAGAGATGGAGGAGAATATGCAATGATTTTTATTCTTTGCTGTTACAAAGGGTCATAAGCCTGGTGTATACACGAGTTGGGAGGATACGAAACAATAAGTTGTAGACTTTACCTCCGACGGCAGTGGGAAGAAATTGGCTACCTCCGGTGGAGGCAATCCTTTACAACCAATCGTATCATGTAAGTTTCATGAAATTACTTTCATTTTTTGTTCAGTAGTGTATTTATGAAATTATTCAATGTAGTAATGGAATGTGATGTTGTTCAATTTGCATATTTGTAAGTGTTGTTTATTCTGGACATTTTATGTTCTGTTGTTATTCTTTTTAGGATTGAAAATTAATTAATTTTTGGGTTTTTTGTGCCATGAATTTGCAAAAGGGCTTCCTGTAAATTCGGCCAAGGAGCTTAATGCGGATTTTGCGATTGTGAGCAGCATGGAGGAGTGGTTGCTGAAAGTTTGCTTGGATACAGAGATTTCTTGCCCCTATTTTTTCAAGGTGGAACGATTTGTCAGAGACCAAAGGCCATTCTTTGGCTTCACGGTTGTTATTCCTGGTCATCCATTTAAGATAGAGCTATTCGTAACTGGTCGTTTCTCGATGGTTGAAAAAACTGCAAGAGAATATGCTGCTTATGAGATGCTATGCGTCATGCTTGAGGTAACTGAAAAAAGATTCGGGATTATAACTACACAAAGGTGAAGCTTCTTGGCGACTCAAATAATGTGCTTTGGGCCAAGGTAAGTCAATTGGAAGAATCTTACGAGAAGCTAAAGGCCAGTTACGAATCACTTGTATGACGCTTCTTCAAAGTGGAACGATTTGTCAGACACCAAGGGCCATTTTTTGGCTTCATGATTGTTATTCATGGGCATCCATTTGAGATAGAACTGCACGCAACTGGTTGTTTTGATAGTGGAAAAAGCTGCAAGAGAAGATGCTGCTTATGAGATGCTATGCGTCGTGCTTGATGTAACTGGAAAAGAGATTCGGGATTATAACTACACAAAGGCGAAACTTTTTGGCGACTCAAATAATGCGCATCGGGCCAAGGTAAGTCAACTAGAAGAATCTTATGAGAAGCTGAAGGCCAGTTACAAATCACTTGTACGACGCCATGTGGAAGGAGAAAGAATGTGATCTGTGTGTTGTTTATGTGTTGTTGGTTACTGGTTATGTTGTAATTGTTAAGTTATGTTGTCTGTCTTTTATGTTGGTGATTAAAGCACAAAAGAACTCTGTTTAAGCTTTATTTTGTTGTTGAATGGCATGGTTTAGTAGATAATCCCCAAATTGCGTGGTAATTGATGATGATGGCATGATTAAGGGGCTTAGTTTATAATTGAATGAAGTACCGTTGCTGTCAAAATGAATTTATTTTCCCCTGCATTTTTTTTGTCGTTATTTGTAGAGGACAGTGGTTGTCTTAAATGTTAGTAGAGATATGCCTCACATCAGAAGAAGATCACATTGACTGTGATTTTGTCTTTTTTCTTCCACTGCTCTAGACCTGTTGTTACACAACCTTGTGGTTACACAGCGTATAGATGAAAATTTTCGTTGGCTTGCTTTTGCAATACATGTTCTGTTGTGGTCAGGTGTCATTAATAGAGGATGAGGACCACTTCGACCTCACCCCTACCGTTTATGATGATGAAAAATGGATTAACAACAGAAAGAACTAAAATGACTTTTAAATAATTATATAATACTGAAATTATGGCACTTAAGCTGGAATAACTATATGATTTTATGCATAATCTGAAGATTATGTAAACTGATACAAGATATGGTTAAAAACTTAAGAGCCTACTTCAATGCAGGTAAGACATTGTGGTAGGTGGTTTAAGCTTAAGAGCCTACTTCATAAGCTAAGTAAAGGACCAAAATAGTAATGAAGAAAATTAGAATACACGGGTAGAAAATTTGTTGCTGCTGTATTTGGTTAGGTTGGTTGGTTTGACAGAGAATTGGGTGGTTGTCTGCATGTTCATTCAGATGATCACCCTGTATGTCTTCATCCAAGGGGAGTATTTGGTCAACAAGCAGCGGTGGGGTCCGCTAAATGGTTGGTGGTTGATTTTGATGCAGTAGAATACCATTGTCGATGAGTTAATTCTGATGATGTAATCGTCCAGCACCGAGAAATTGTTCCCATGCCATAGAAGCTTCCTCGAACGTGTCATAAGACTTATAGAGGTTCCCACTAAACATATAACCAAGAGCATCTAAATCTATTGATCGTACGAGTATTTGATTTGTCGGTGTGCTCGGAGAGTATAATGTCCGAGTCTTCAATCCTAATGATACAATAGCACATTGCAAAAAATCAGGCAACCGTGATAAACTCTGCACATGCAATCGCTCCTAACAATTATTGGAGCAAAAGAAAGTTTTTAGTTGGTATAACCACTTTTTGTCTGAAATGAATATTACAGGATTTGGAAATTGTAGATGTGTACATTAATAGCCACCATGAGTAAAGACTAGTAACTAACCTCCCAACGAAGGGCACCGTTGGGAACAGAAATAAGTTCATTATTATACAAGTAATCAACTTGATGAAAGTTAGTTTCTAATGAAAAAATTCAGTCTTCTCACTTTTTGCCATGAAGTTCTTTTTTCTCTATTCACCACTAAGAGTTGAAAAAAGAATAAAAGAAAACATAAATAGACAATGAATTCTTCCATATTAGTGTTGGGCCCATTTTTACACTTATGAACTAAGGTTAATAACTCTCTGCCCATTTTTATTTGTAAAAGACACGAATTTCAAGATTCTTGTAACATGAACATGAGCAGCAGTTTTATAACATACACAAAAAATTATATTAAATTTATGTGGTATCAGAGGGTAGGTTATGATAATTATGATTTTCCATGAATGATAATTATATATATAACGATAATAATAGTTCAAATGCAAAATTAACTAAGCATGACCATACCGTGTGACGTGTACCATGAAGTTCGGCTACACCACTTGGAGATCATAACCAACCATATAATTCGGAGGCACTAAAAGCATGGATAAACCAAACCAATTCAGATAAACGTTGTCAACGTCTCTTCCGTTATCAACAACAGCACAAAATTTCGGAACAAACCAAAATATCACACATCACTCATCTATATAAACAAACGAAGACAGCTCAGTAAAACAGGTCACAAAACTCACTCTAATTCATTATTTTCATCTCTTATAATTCACATACTTACTTGAGCGTCGGAGTGCTTTTTGCAGGTGCTCCCACCGCCGTGTTTCATCGTGCCGAGGTTATTCCTGAAGACTACCTTCCAGACGACGTATAGCTCCACCAATAGATAAGCAGCCTCATTGGGAGAGATATACCTAGACTCGAATGGAACATTTGGCGCCCACCGTGGGGCCCGAAGCAGTTAATCTGACCCCACTATTTCTTATATATTGCACTTTATTTTTTCTCTTTTACACAGGTTTCTCCAACCTTTTAACATGGCCGACAACGGAGTTCACCAGCTCACTCAGGCCGAACTTTTGGCCCAGATGGCCGAACTACAAGCAGAATTCAAATAACTTGCTGAGTTGTCCACCCAGAACAGCGCCAGTAAGCATGATGAAAATGGGCCAACCAAAGGCAGTACAGAACTACTAAGTGTCAACCCACCGAAGGAGAAGCTCACCTTAGACAACCCTTTCTCAGAGGAAATCACCAACTATCAGATGCCAAAGAATTTCACGCTACCTTCTTCGCTTGAGCCATATAAGGGGATTGGTGACCCCAGGCTCCTATTAAGAAATTTCAATCTATGATGTTTTTCAATGGCCCTAACAATGAACCTGTTCTTTGTAGAGCTTTTCCTACCTACCTCGACGGCGCTGCGCTACTTTGGTTTTCAAAATTACCTGTAGGTTCGATCTCTTCCTTTGAAGAACTGGTAAAGTCCTTTATAGACTACTTCGCTGCAGCACGGATATACGTACACGGATCAGATTACCTCGGCACCATCCGCCAAGGTCCCCAAGAAAGCTTGAAAGACTATCTGACCAGATTTGCAGAAGCAACAATGGAAATACCCGATCTTGACCCCACCGTACACCTGCATGCCCTAAAGGCCGGACTCCGACCCGGAAAATTCAGAGAGACAATCGCAGTAACTAAGCCGAAGACATTGGAAGAATTTCGAGAAAGAATGGCAGGACAGATGGAGATTGAAGAACTCCGCGAAGCCGAAAAAATGGAAAAAAGACAACCGAGGAGAGAGGATGACAAGACCACAAGGTCGGTAAATATCAAAGACTCCAGAAAGCCCTTCAGACTGACCCCAAAATTCGACAACTACACCAAATTCAACACAAATAGGGAGAAGATAATTAAAGAAATCCTCAACGCTAAAATCATAAAACCACCAGCAAGGGCAGGAAACTACCAAGACCAGCGATTTGTCGACAAAAGCAAACAATGCGCTTTCCATCAGAAGTATGGACGTACAACTAACGAGTGCGTGATAGCTAAAGATCTGCTAGAAAGACTGGCTCGGCAAGGCCTCCTAGACAAATACATCGAAGGAAGAAAGCATAAAGAAGGTAACAAGGACCGAGAAGAACGCCATCAAGCTCCAGGGCACAAGGAGGACAACAAATGGTCAAACAACACTCCACCAAAAAGTATCATAAACTGTATATCTGGAGGATTCGCCAGGGGAGGTGAAACAACTTCGGCGTGAAAACAAAGCTACCGCGCAATGCTGGAAATCGAAGAAACAGCACCATAAAACAACGAAGGTGTGCCCGACCTCAACATCACTTTCAGTCAGGCAGATATATGCTCGGCAGCACCAAACTTGCATGATCCGGTGGTAATTTCTATCCAAACAGGCGAGTTACTGGTAAGAAAAGTCCTTTTGGACCCAGGTAGCAGTGCATATGTTCTTTTTTACTCTACTTTCCTAAAAATGAAATTATCTGAAAAAATCATGCAACCCTCATATGGAGAACTGGTAGGATTCTCTGGAGAAAGGATCCCGATTAAGGGTTACATATGGTTAAAAACGATGATGGGAGAGGACTCATTGCCGCGAACCATTGATATACAATATCTAATAGTTGACTGCCCAAGCCCTTACAATATTATTCTCGGAAGACCTGCTCTAAACATGTTCAGGGTAGTAGTATCCACTTTTCATCTATGTGTTAAATTTCAGGCACAGGACGGCAGGATAGCTACACTCCACTCAGACCACCAACAAGCTCGGCAATGCTATAACGCAAGTCTGAAAAGGTCGGCTGCAAGACAGGAGTTTCAACAAGAGGTCAAAGCAATTCACAGCACAAACGAGGTATTATCCCTAGTGGAGGTTGACCCCAGAGAAGACACCCAAGAAAGACCTCAGCCAGCGGACGAGCTCCAGAAGGTCATCAAAACCGGAGCAGGTCACATACGTCGGCCAAGCGCTACAAGGACAAGAAATATCAGAACTTATAAAGGTATTGCGAGCAAACGCCGATCTTTTCGCCTGGACTCCGGCAGATATGCCAAGAATAGACCCAAACATCATCTGCCACAAACTCGCCACTGACAGAACAGTCCGACCTATAGCTCAAAAGAAGAGGAACCTCGGAGCAGAAAAATCAAAGGCAACCTTAGAAGAAACTAGAAAGCTTCTCAGCGCAAACTTCATCAAGGAAATTTGATTCACCACATGGTTATCCAACGTGGTAATGGTAAGAAAAAACTCAGGTAAATGGCGCATGTGCGTCGACTTTACAGATCTGAACAAAGCATGCCCTAAAGATACATACTCTTTGCCAAGCATTGACAAGCTTGTGGACAATGCATCGGGATTCGAAAGCTTAAGCTTCATGGATGCATACTTTGGATACAACCAGATTCTCATGCACCCAGAAGACCAAAGCAAAATAGCCTTTATAACTGAACATGGAAATTTTTGTTACAAAGTAATGCCATTTGGTTTAAAGAATGCAGGGGCAACATACCAGCACTTAATGGACAAGGTCTTTCGCGACCAAATAGGTCGGAACATAGAAATCTACGTTGATGATATGGTCGCCAAAACCACCCCGGGAAGATCCCACTGTGACGACCTCAGAGAAATATTCAAGTAGATCCGAGCATACAACATGAGACTAAACCCAGAGAAATGCGCCTTTGGGGTGCAAGGAGGCAAATTCCTCGGATTCATGCTAACCTCACGAGGAATCAAAGCAAATCCTGAAAAATGTGATGCAGTACTCAACATGGCGAGCCCTAGAACAATAAAGGAGGTGCAACAGTTAGCAGGGAGAGTAGCGGCTTTGTCACGATTCTTACCAGAAGCATCAAGCCGATCATATCACTTCTTCCAGACAATATCAAAGAATAAAAAGTTCGAGTGGACACAAGAGTGCGAGACAGCATTCACCGAACTCAAAGCCATCTTATCATCACCACCAGTGCTACAAAGACCAGAAGCCCGTAAACATTTATACTTATATTTATCCGCTTCTAATTACTCTATAAGCTCGGCTCTTGTCATTGAGACAGGAAAAATACAACGGCCAGTATACTTTGTCAGCAGAGTCATGCAACAAACAGAACAAAGATATCTGAGAATAGAACAGCTGGCCTTGGCGCTAGTGGTAACAGCAAGAAGACTCAGGCATTATTTCCAAAGCCACATGATAATTGTAAGAACAAACCAACCATTAAGGCAGATACTAACAAAGCCAGAACTAGCCGGACGACTAACCAAATGGTCTGTCGAGCTCTCCGAGTTCGATATCCAGTTCCAGTCAAGGCCGGCCCTGAAGGCATAAATCCTAGCAAATTTCATCTCCGAGCTAACACCTGACGAGCACCACCACAGCAAGGCATGGGAATTACATGTCGATGGGGCATCAAGCCGAGGGGGAAGCGGAGCTGGGATAGTAATGAAAGAGGGAGACAAGGTGATAGCCGAGCAATCCCTCCAGTTCCACTTCTCGGCAAGTAACAATCAGGCCGAGTACGAGGCGCTCATAGTAGGGCTCAAGCTCGCCCTCAATCTCCAAGTACATAGCCTGACAGCATATTGTGATTCCCTCTTGGTGGTTCAACAAATCCGAGGAGAATTCCAGGTAAAAGATCCCTTGCTTGAGAGGTATTGGCTTAAAGCAAATGATCTCATTTCAAAATTTAATTTGTTCATAATATTACATGTGCATAGAGAAAAGAATATTAGAGCGAACATACTATCTAAACTTGTCGCCACTAGAACAGACACACAAACATCGGCATTATCACAACTTACACTTAAAAAGCCTAGCATTGAAATATTGTCTATAACAAGCATTAATCACCTCCACGACTAGAGAACACCTTTCCTTGAATACATCAATGCAGGTATCATACCTAGAGACGAACTTAACCGACAACACTTCAAACGAAAAGCAAGTCTCTACACAAACATAGTGGGAGAACTATACAGGCGCGGCTTCTCACAACTATTGCTAAAGTGCCTAGACAAAGACGAAGCAAAAGAGGTAATGGATGAGGTTCATGAAGGCGTGTGTGGAAACCACATTGGAGGACGAGCTCTCGCCGCAAAGATCATCCGAACAGGAAACTACTAGCCGACCATAAAAAGGGATTGCATAACAAAAGTCAAGACATGTGACAAATGTCAGAAGCACGCCGCCATCTCTACAAAACCCCACGAAGTATTACACAGCATGGAGGTAAGTTGGCCCTTTCATAGATGGGGACTCGACATTCTCGGCCCATTTCCAATAGCGCCAGGCCAGGTAAAATTTCTCTTGGTATCAATAGATTATTTTTCAAAATGGATAGAAGTACAGCCGCTAGCAAAAATAACAGTCGAAAAGGTACGATCTTTTATATGAAAAAATATCATATGCCGATTTGGAATACCAAAGGAAATAATATCAGACAATGGTAGACAATTTACAGACAATAAGCTCGGCTCATTTCTAAAAAATTTTAATATACAGCATCATTTTAGCTCGGTCGAACACCCACAAACCAATGGGCAGGCCGAAGCTGCTAACCGAGTTATATTGCAGGCAATAAAGAAAAAGCTCGATAATGCAAAAGGAGAATGGGCAGAACTAATCCCAGAAATATTATGGAGTTATAACACAATACAGACCACCACGGGCGAAACACCCTTCAAACTAGTATATGGGTCAGAAGCACTAATTCCTGTGGAGGTCGGAGTGCCCACGTTGAGAGCCGAGCTATATGATGAACAACATAACACAAACATGAGGAACGCCGAGCTTGACCTCGTGGAAGAGGACAGAGACATCGCGGAAATTAAACAAAGAGCCAAGAAACAACTGGCGGAGAGAAAACACAATAAAAAGGTCGTTCCGAGAACATTCAGTAAGGACGATCTAGTCCTCAGACGAACAGAAGAGGCGAGACGACCTCCTTCGCATGGCAAGCTCGCCGCAAACTGGGAAGGACCATTCCGGATAACGAAAGTACTCAGAATGGGGGCCTATCAACTCCAAACACTACAAGGCAACCCGGTATCAGGGAATTGGAATGTTTCTTCACTAAAAATGTATAGATTATAACTTGTACAATCAGCGGATGAAGGTATTCTTTTCCCCCTTAGAACTTTTTTCCCAAACAAAGAGGGTTTTGCCTAAGGAGGGTTTTAACGAGGCCGGACGCCCAATATATTCAAATAAACGTGATTGATTCTTTCAAACAATCCAAATTCTAACAAACAAAAACAATAAAGCATACGCTGCCAAAATAACAAGGGATATCGTCAAACTTGGCCTAACCTCGGCCAAAACAAACACTATCCGAGTTTGAAGTAACAACAAAACGAACAAAAGGGCAGTCAAATTGACCAAAGCTTGGTCAACAAAACTAAAAAGTCAAACAAAAAGAAAAGAGTTATCAATACATTGGCATATCCAAAACAAACAAAAAACAAATCAAGAAGGAGCATTCTCATCATGCTCCTCCACAGTGCCATCTACAATCATTTTTCCATCAATCACGATCTTAGTCACATCCAGACGATCGCAATCAAAATCAGGAGCCAAGAAGGAGATCTGACTAACAGCACGATCAAAACCAGAGGAGAACATCTCCATTCCCACCTCCTCTAGCTCATGAACCCTCGCAGTTAACTTCCCTTTTGAGACGTCACTCTCCTAAATATCAGCTTGCAGCAACCGAACTTGATCCCTCAAGCGAGCCACCTCCTCTTCAGATTCCTTTGCCCTAGTTACAGCACTAACCACTGCATCATCTTTTTTCTTTGATGATTTCTCCAGCTCAGCAATCTTCGCCTTGTAAGACTTCTCTAGCTCAGAAACCTTATTCATAGCCTCCTGCTACTCAGCACCTATAAGCTCGGTCGTACGGCCAACACACATCAGCCGAGAAGCAACAATCTGCAAAAATCACACCACATAAGGACAAAAGAAGCACAAAGAAAAAATAAAAAAGCCCAGAAGAAGATAAAAGCGACCTGAACAAATTTTTCCAAGCTCTTCATACCAATACAACGAGTCATCAGCATGTCACCTGGATACTGAGAAACCCTATCTGAGAGCTCGGCGATAGGGAATTGATCGCTCCATAGGGAGTGAGGACTTGTACCAGGAATGAAGCCATGAAGCCTCTTCTGACGATCAAACACAGACCTGCCACTACCCGCCACATCCTTATCACCCTCAAAAATAACCTCCAGAGATTGATCTGTCTCATCTCTTTTTCTCTTAAATGATGATGCAGGCTGAGCAGCGGACTGCGCAGCCTCCCCACCGCCTTCCTTAAAGGTCCCAGAGCCACCGACACTCTACTCCTTTTTCTTCTTTAAAAAGGATTGAAACCGAGAAGGGTCAAGAAGAGGAACACGCCCACCTACACAGAACGAAAAATCAGATAAAGAAGACAAACGAATAGCAAAAATAAAACAGCCAAATAATACCTATATAATTCTTCAGACCCACACTATCACCAGAATCATGAAAACCAAGCATGTCACTAATCGACAAACATTCCCCACCAGCAAAGCTCTCTATCAGAAAATCCAACAACAATTATTCCTCCTCGCTACGTTCGTTAGCTTCAAGAATCTGAAGCGGCTCCAAACACCAATATAAAGGAAATTTCTCCACAAGCTCATCATCCAAATAGAAGGGGTACTCTGACTCCACCGAGCGCACTTTCACATACATTTGCTTAAAATTTTTAAAGGAGGATTTATACAACAAAAACAGAGAACGGCCAAGGAAACTGCTTAAACAAACCCACAACCCTTTCCGAACCCCTTTCGACTGAAAAAGAGAAAAGAAAATGAGAAGAGAACAAGGAACAGACAGGAAATCCATCAAGCATTGAAACGCACGCAGGAAGGCCCAAGAGTTAGGGTGTAACTGTGAGGGAGCGCAATTCAACTGGGTCAGAATATCACATTCAAACGGAGAAAAGGGAAAGGTAACACGAAGTTCAGTAAGGCAATGAGTGTAAAAATAAAAATACTGCCAATCCCCCCTCCTTTCGTAAACCCTATCCTCGCCAGAACACCAAAGGAACTCAACTTTCGCTCCCGAACCCTCCTTCACTACCTTCAAGCCCTGAAGCTCACGAACCGAATCAATATCAACGTACGAAAAGGAACGGGTCCTCACGTCGTCATGCACCCAATGGTACGGGTTATCCTTTTTCTCTTCGACAAATTTTACTTTTTCTTTCTCCCTCGCCATTTACAAAATACAAAAAACGGAGAACAAAAGATAAGGGAAGAGAGCTAACCTTTGGAAGTCATACTTGGAAGAAGAATACAAAGGAAAACTGAACGACAGTTCCAAAACAAACCAGATATTATTGCAAGCCCACTAAGTGTCGTGGGTAATGTAAGTAATAACCTCTCAGCAACATCGAAAATCAAAACGGCAAGAGGAGGCATTAATTACGACACGAATCACCAAGAAGGCGGTCCCTTACACTTCAAAAAATTATTCAAACACAGTCAACAAGTCTTCAACGCACCACAATCCATAAAAGGCCTAAGTCCACAATAATGAACAAAAAATCACAAATATAACACGCGAAAAGAACGCACGAATAAAAGCTTGCCTGCCATCTTTTAAAAGATAACAGACAAGCTTGGGGCTATGACATGTACCACGAAGTTCGGCTACACCACCTGGAGATCATAACCAACCATATAATTTGGAGGCACTAAAAGCACGGATAAACCAAACCAATTCAGATAAACGTTGTCAACGTCTCTTCCGTTATCAACAACAGCACAAAATCTCAGAACAAACCAAAATATCACACATCACTCATCTATATAAACAAACGAAGACAGCTCAGTAAAACAGGTCACAAAACTCACTCTAATTCATTACTTTCATCTCTTATAATTTACATACTTACTTGAGCGTCGGAGTGCTTTTTGCAAATGCTCCCGCCGCCGTGTTTCATCGTGCCGAGGTTATTCCTGAAGACTACCTTCCAAACGATGTATAGCTCCACCAATAGATAAGCAGCCTCGTTGGGAGAGATATACCTCGGCTAGACTCGAACGGAACACCGTGGAAGCAAGATAGTATGTGTGAATACATTATTGCATATATATACACTACATGATAATGAATAATGATAAAAGAATTAGTGATTTTGCTTTTCCGAAATATATATGACGTAGTGGTATATGAATTTGATCATATATGCATGTGAGATTTTGTTTTTCGTGGCTTTGTGTCATCAAATTTTTTAGATTAAAAATTAAACTGAAAAGGTTTTGCTACATAAAGAAAGTTAATGTCTTATTGTATATAATCGTATATGTTGCTACTTGCTAGTTGCTACATCATTCACACTTTGCTTTGGTATTATATTTTTCTTCAGATTTTATGAATTGTAATTATTTTATGTCGGATTTATTAATTACTAAAGTGGTCAAATCTAAAAGTTTTAATTAATTTTTAGTCCGTCCATTATAACTCGGTCGAAACCGAACTATATCTCGAATTTCATTATTTTTTTTGTGACTTAAAAGAAAATAAACAAAAACTAAGAAAGAAAAAAAAACAAGAAACTGCTTAAGAAAGGCAGTCCCGCTGAATACTACTCTCAAACTCCTTCTAAGGCAATGGAAGCTCCACTTGGGGAGAAATAGTCCTCATTGCAGTCTTTGCCACGATGTCTGCTACTATATTTGCATCTCTCAAGATCAACCGAAGATCAGCACGCCATTTTCAAGACATGATATCTCGGATTTTTAACACCAAAGGATTAATAAACCCAGAGCAATATTGTAAATTATTGACAATAGTAAATGTTAGGAAGAGCCTCCCGAAGATATAGCCAGGCCAAAAATTTGTGCTTTTCTGGAACATGTTGACGCCAAAGCCAAAGCCAATTACCCCTATCCTCCCAACTAAACATCTTCTTACTGAGCCACAAATAACCACTATGAGCATCATAAATCTTTGAGGCCGCACCAGTCCAACACCAACCGACCTCTGAACCAGTTTGAACATCTGGGTTGTAAGAGTTAATGTTGCTCTGCAGAGACTGATTCAGATGAGAATAGATATTCTCAAGGTTCCACTGTCCAGATGACCAAAGGTCCAAGATCCTGAGATCCGAATCAGAAATGTGAACATAATCCATCTCCTGACATAGTCGCCCCTCTCTTCTCCATTTAGAAAACCAAAAGTTCTGTTCCAAATCCCCAATGCACCAACTAAAACCTTCCTTATTTAAAATGAGTGTTTTTATATCAATCTTTAATTCTTTATGAAATTAATCCCCTCTTTATAGCTGTTTATTATTTGACCTGTAACTGATCATCCTAAACAACAGTTTTGAAGGTATGAATTGCTAATAAAAAAACCTTTGAGTAGAACAAAGAGGTATGTTGAGTAAAAATATTAGAATCATTGATATTATCTTACAAAAACTGACTTCAATGTCAGATTATCTTCTACATGGTACCCCCATGTTTTTCGTTGGCCGATGTATATTTCATCCATCCAAAGTTGATCAAGGACAAACTGGGCTGGACGAACCATACAAAAAGAAGTGACTTATCAAGCGAGATAAGCTTTTTTTTTTTTTTTTCAAAAGAAATATTGATTTTTTTTTATAGGAGGTTTAGTTGAGGTTTTTTATTTTTAATTTTGAAATTTGTTTATAATTTGATTTGAAGAGAAGTTCGAAAAATATTTATCCTGCATATTTTTATACAAGTATCAAATTAGTATCAATTATAAAAATGTACACGTAACAAGATTAAATTAATAATACTGAAAAAATAAACTTATGTGCTTTTCAGATGGTGTTTAGTTTTGTTTGGTTAACCAAAATTCCATACTAGATTGTCAAATTGGTTTCACCAAGAATGAGATTTTGCATTTCTGTTCACAATTGATTTGTTGTGTTAATCTTTTAAACAATTACTAAACACAAGTCACTTTATTTCAAAATCAGTTATCCAAAAACAAAAGCACTCTTAAACCTGGCCAGTAGACGTTATGGAGTGCCCTGTGTAAGCACACCTATTTTGGAAGGTGCGCCACAAATGGAACCTCATTTCTTAGTTACATAAACATTGTTTCACATGCAACTCATCAGCATAGAAAATTTTCATGCTCAGTAATAGGATTTTAATAGTAATGCTTGTTTAATAAACAAAATTTTCTTATTTAGTTTTACCTCCGGTCCCGGGTAGACCAGAACATGTCGATTCAGAAGGATATGTAAGAATTATTTAAATAAAATTAGCATAACTGACAACAAAATTGGGAATATAATTCAACACTTCATTCACATCAAAACTCCTTCTACATTATTAAGGGCTCTTTTTACCAACTTAAACTTCTGATTTAGATCTTTGTTGGATTTGACAATGTACTCTTTACCGAAGAATTCAATGCCTTGTCGAAGACCCTCGAGTTCAGGGGCCACGGCCACACGTGTGAATACATTCCAGACGGTGCTATCAGGGTACTCGAAGATGGCCTCAAACAGCATGCGGAAATGCATAACTCTTCTTGGGGATAACAGGTTGAGATCACTGAGCTCCACAGTCTTCAACACTGCAAGGGAGAGGGTGAAAGAGGAAACCATTTCAGCCACAAATTTGGCAAGGTGCATTGACCTCATAAGCTGCATTGAATCAAGTTCCTTAAAGTGGTCCCAAATGCAAAACTGCAAAAACGGTAGGGGTAAAAATGAGTCATAAATCAATATCAAGTGCTGTTATGATAACATAAATCAAGCAAAATAATGCAATTCACATTCGACATCCAAAGCATTTGAGAATTCCTCAGCACTATTTTGTCACACCTGTGCAAGCACCCACATTGGTGCAACTATTGAACACAGTCCAATAGTTTCTCATAATCACCTACCTCTTGTCATATTTTCCATACACAATAGCAATATATAGTTCTGTTTCAAATTAGCATTCATACCAGTTTTATAACAAGGAGAGGAACATTACCTGCAGAGTAAACTTGTGATTTTTGTCATGCTCGCACAATTTCGTCGCCAGCACCGTATAATACTTGTTAAAAACTTTCTCTTGCAAGCAACACTCGAGAAGAACCCGCATTATATCTCTGTCCTGTAGCATTAAGAAAATAGATATGTCAACATGGAGGGTCTCATAATTGAAAGAACACAAAAAGTTCAGTAAACTTAAAAAAAAAAGGCTGACCTGCTTCCCAGGTAATTCCAATCGAAGAAGCTTCTCAAATGCATCAATATAGTCCTCACCACTCATTATTATACAGAAGATTGCTCTTCTGGCATCTGTGTTCATCTTTTGTGCAGCGGCAAGCTGAAGCATGCGTTGTGTTTCAAGAACATCTTTGTCGATTCTGTTAGCAACTTCTTCAACATTATCTGTTGCAGAAGCCAAATCCCCAGGTAACCACCACTGACCCTTCTTATCAGGATCAAGTAACTTGCTCCATTTAAGACCTCTAAGTAAAATGTCATCCACTCTTAACTGGAAATAACACAAATGAAACAGAAGTCACTGGGAATGAACAAAAGAATAGTCACTAGGAACACATTTCTTTTCTTCACATCTTTTAAAAATAAAAGTCTTAAAATAAATTCGTTCACCCCGCGCCAAAAAAGTAATTATCTTTTACAAGTAATATCTACAGAGAAAGGTGATTGAATAATAAACAATGCCACATAAGAATGCAACCTTCTGCAACCACTTCTTAATCCGAGTGTGGTGTGCAGGGTCCTCCTTTTGTCTTTTCTTGTTGTTCTTGATGTCACATATGGTTTCAAGCATGAACTCCATCTACAAGTGTTACCAAGTAATCAGTGCTGAACTATGTGCAGAAAAACCAGAGAACTTCTCTGATAATAAAATATAGCATGCTCACTCTTTTACTATTTCTCTTTTCATGATTATCTCTGGAGGAAGCCTTCAGGTCATTTGTCGTCTTCTGAACACTAACGATAAAATTTTTCATGGAAATTGGATCATCAGCCCTAATTTTCATTCCACAACCTATTAAGACAAATGGAATAAAGATCAAAGTCAGATATGGTTCATCCATTGGGAATTTCTTATAAAAATATCTAGAGAAGTACATTAGTAACAATTATAAATTCACATAAGCAAAGGAGATAAAAGGATTAAAATAAGGAAATATAAGACCAACTCCAAAGACCGAAGAGAATAAAGAGACAATGGTAAACTGCATTAGGTTATCAAAATTACACATACCATCCATCTATTTGACCAGTATACACTCACCTCTCCTCTATTATGTCATTACACTGAATTAGTATTAAAACGAGGAGAAAAAAGGTCAGTTTTAACACCCCCCACAATCTCATTATGCATAGAGAACACATAAAGATAGAATAATAATTATAAAGACTCTTGTTCTTTTAACATTGTTATTTAAGGGTATTTTTCGTATTAGTACACAGGTGACACACATGTATAAGGATCTGTTAATTACATTAACACCAGAGGATCTAAGTGTATTGTTTAGACGTGCAGTTGGTATAACATAAGGGAGGAGAATGTATACTGGTCAAATAGAAGGATGGTGCAAGTAGTTTTGATAAATCTTAAAGGGTGTGAGCGCAATTTACCAAAGATACAACAAGTCAACCACCACAAACAAATTAAAACAAATACATGAGACCTATCCTACTAATATTGAAGAGAGAGAAATTAGATAAGAAAACTCCAAGTGCTCAATACACCTATGGAATATTTCATAAGATGCATGTATGGCTTGTACAATAAAAAGTTGGCCAAATGCGTAAAAAATGCTTCTGAAGAGTGCAAAAGCTTAAACTGACTTTAAAATCTGAAAATTTATAGCATTCAGTCCCTTAATGTCAAATTGTCCCACCTCCCCACCAAACAACAAACAAACTGCAGAAGGGAACATTACAAACTAGAAAAATACCCAAGGGAAAAATAAAAATCTTACACTGTAGAACTGCCAATATGATAGAGACATCTATCTCGGTCAATCGCTTGCTCAACATGACTAGAAAGTCATATATTAAATCACTAAAGCATTAAAGAAGATATCTGTCAGGGTACAGTTAAAAATCACTTAATACTTCAAAATGCTTGGTGCAGTATACCCACCTAGAACAGACCCCAAATATGCATAAATAGGATAAGAGAAGTGTAAGATTCCGCAGAGAGAGATTGTCCTCTTTAAGGTACTCATCCTGGAATGAAATATGTGAAGATTATAAACTACAGTCAGTCTGCACAATACAATGAGAGCACAAGGGTGATCTGATGAAGAAACTAAAACTAAAAAGGGCAATATATATATATATAATCAGCATGTTGGACTTCTTTTTCAAGCATTACCTCAAAGCATTTGGCAAAGGATGCCATAAACTTTGCACTGAAGTCAACACCAACTAAACAGGCCATCCCTGCAACAAATGCAGCAAAAACAGCAGCGTACCTTCACCAAAAGAGGAAGAAGGGGAGAGGGATGTCAGTTAAACTAAAAGCAACATTGTGCAGTATTCAATGTAAGATCAAAGAGGAGGGATCTGACATACTCAAGGACTGAACACGACATTATGAACTAGTATTATAATATTTAAAATAGAAAAATATATGATTCTAAACTCAAAATATGAAAATAATTTGTCCTAAACCAACACCGATTTGTGCACAACCTTTTCCTTTCAATCATATATTTCTTCTAAGCTCTACAAAAAAAATTATCTGCCTTTTTCCCACTTCTGTGCTGGGTACTCTAGCAGTAGGGCTATAACTAAATTTGAGTAATTGACTGAAGCCCTGTACAATTAATTTTAATGGCTTAATAATATTTATCTCTTCATTTAAGGCTAAAACTGAATTTGGTTCAGGATCTTAATTTTAATGGCTATTATCATCATTTTGAAAATTTTTCATCGATAATACAATGCTTCCCAATCAAATTATTTTAAATACAGAAACAACAAATCCACCAAATAGCAATTCAACAGGGAAGGTAACTAAAATAGAAAGGCTCAAATGCTTAACTGTTCATTGCCCCGTGGCCCACCTGAGCATGATGCCAAAGCCTCCTCAATCATAATGTGTGAAGCTACACTACGTGCAACAGACTGGAAGAGAATTGCATCAAAACTTTATAGAATAGTACAACTTCTTATGTGGTTAGATTTCATAGAAACAACTTGTCAAGCAAACAAAAACTAAATAAACAAGTTAAATGATTGGGTAGCAACTACACTGTGCATTAGTACAATATGGTGTAATTTGAAGCATACACAAGGGACAAAGAAGCAGTTCAGATGCTTTGACAGTGGACATCCATTCTTTAAATAGAGAAAATCACCAAGACCTTTTTTTTAAAAAAAAAAGCCAACAGAAGCAGCAACAACATATTCTACTTATAAGAAAAATTTTTTACCAGAATTTCAACCTTCATGCTAGAGTTAGCAGAAGGTCATTTGACCCTTTACCTTTAAATATTCCAAATTTGAAAAGAACGAGTACATTGTATTGCTCTTCGAGATTAATCATTGAATCTTCATTTTAAAAAATGCAGTAAGATATTTTTTTTTTTTTTAAAAGAGACAATTGGTAAGATTTCCTAGTGTCTACCCAAGTTCCCTCTCTTTGCAACTCTTTGTTTTCCCATTTCAAAATGACATAACAAAGTTTCTTTCGATAACGCACCACAAAGAGACAGTTAAGCATTCATTTTCAATACAACTAATGGTGCAGCGAACCTGAAAGATTGTTGACAATTCTCCAGTAATTGATTCAACATTAGATTCAGAAAGCCTATTAAGAAGTCCTACAAAAGAGCTCAATTTAGAAGAAAATCAATACATGGTATACAGTTAGACATGTGAAGCCAAAACTAAAGCCTGTCCTCCATACCTCGTATACGTCTTCGTATCTGAGTATGCTCTTCAGATTCATTTCCAGCACGAGCTCTCAAGTGAGGTGCAATATATTTTCCCTTTTCTTTCTTTGCTGGAACTTCAGCAGAAACATGCTCTGATGCCACCTCCATTGCCATGGATTCTACAGTATTCGATATGCACAAATCATCATCCACCACATTGTCTTCTTGCTCTTGTCTCAACAACTTTCTCTTCTTATGCTTCTTCCTCACAGTTCCACAATCAGCAACATCTCCTAATGCTCCATCTTGATCAGAAGTTCTCATGAGCTCAAACGCTCCATCTATTGTCTCTACTTCCATCCCTTCATTTGGCAATATTTCCTCCTTATGCTTCTTACTCAACAAGCTCTTCTTCAACCTTTTCTTCGGCAATTCACTAGCACCATGAGTATCCTCTTCTCCAAATAAATCCATAGCAGGCAACATTCCTTCGAGCAATATGTTCAACCCATCATCCAAACCCCTTAATTTCCCTTCCTTCACCTTAAGCTTCTTGGAAAGCTTCCTTTCCAACTCAAGATCCTTCTTCGCAGCTATATCAGCATCCAGCCCAAAAAACTCTTTGCCACTCTTCTTCCTGGAACATCCCTTAGAACCCTTCTTCAACTTCTTCATTTTCTTAGTATCAGAGCCACAAATTGCCACTGATACAACACTCTCTTCAGCTCTCACATGTTTCTCAGAATCCGAATCAAACCCTAAACCCTCTTTTTCCTCAAAACTAGTACTAACTGGTTGCTCCAAGTTTGTCTTAGTTTTCCTATCCGAATCATCTTTACTTCTTTTGATAGCTCGAGATTTCTATACATAAACAATAATCGTGAAAAAAAAGGTTACATTGTTCAAGTGAGAAATAAGGCATAAATATTCATTTATGTTTCAGAAAAGAAAAAAGAATGAGAATAGAAAGGTACCTGGTGGAGAAGCCATGATTGGTGTTTGGATGCATTCTTTGCCAAACGGGATTCTTTCCTCCGTTCTCGCCGCGATTTCTCAGCCTCTGTTTGAGGCATTGCAACTGGGAATGGGGACTGGTGGGTTACCGTGTGTTGATGGGTTGGTGATTTTTGTTCGTTTAGCAAAAGTTTTAAAAATATTCCTAAATTTTATTTTGTTTCAATTTTGTTCCAAAAGTTTTTGATTTGCATCAAATATACTATGGACAGCTAAATTTTCAAAAAAATTAAGATCAATCTAACAATAATGCATGAAAATTATGTTTGATTTGCTTGTGTTGAGGGTTGTTTTTGTGAAATTATTGTTGAATTGGTCTTAAATTTTTTGAAAAATTAGCCACCAAGGGTATATTTGATGCAAATCGAAAATTTTTGGGATAAAATTGAAACAAAATAAAACTTAGGGATATTTTTGAAACCTTTGTCAAACTTCAGAGACAAAAAATATACTTTATTCTTTTTTTTTTCTTTCTGTCGTCAAAACGATGTAATTTTGGATGCAAATTAGAAAATCGGACCTTTTTAAGTAATAGGCCAAAATATAGCTCTCAATCTAAAGAGGTCTTCATTTTTCTGGAAGTAGTGAAAAAACAAAAGAAATAAGAATGTTTATTTTTTTTTTCATTTTTAAATAACGAGAATACTTATCTTTTTTGTTTTTGAATATCAAACTATAAGAATAATTAATAAATAAAATAGGAGAATATAAAAATAATGTATCTAGAAAAAAATTTTCGTAATTCATCGTACATTTCCTTATCAATAATTTTTTTAGTCTTGAAAAACGGTCACATTTATTGACTATAAAAATAACTACATAAACGATTCAAGATTATTCAATTAAATTGATTCTTTATTACAGGAACGAATTCAATTAGTTCAATTAAACTTTGTAGAATTTAGATATCTTGTTTTACATAGCATCCCTTAATACTATTACAGTGAGAGTAATTGTACATAGTTTATAGAACATGACTCACTTTAAAGTTTTAATATTATGTTTCATGATAGAACACTTTTTTTGCAATTTAGAAAATTAATAAATGTCAAACCTAGTACTCTATATAATTAAATATCAAATTCAGTACTTTACATCATTAATAGCTTAGATAGTTTATGAAATTAACATATTAATATTTTTAATGAATTCTTGATAGGTGTGAACTTTTTTGCGCCCAGTATATATACCAGTCAAATAACTTAGCTAATATGTAATACAAATAATATTGTGATAGACAAAATTAACAATTTAATTTAGTTTCAAAGCAAATATTTATGTATTCAAATTTCAAACATAATACTCTACATAATCAATATTTTAGAAAATAAAAAAAAATTATTGCAAAGCAATTTAAAAAAAATAAGTTAACAAAATATTTAAGGGACTCTTTCATTCAATCATTGATAGGTAAAGACGTATAAAAAATATAAAAACACATATCAAATAAAAAGAAAATGTTTTTTTTTCTGCATCAAATTAATAAGACAAAAAAAATTATTTTTTCCTACATTAAATTGATATAAAAAAAAAAAGAGACATGGTACTGCTTTATAAAAATTGGGAATAAATTAAAAAAGTAGAGGAATGACTGAAAATATAGATTAGATAAGTAAACTACTGCAAAATTGAATATATTGTTATTTTGTTAACTAAACTGAATATATTAGAAGAAAAGATATGAGTGGATGTTATACGTTGAAAGTAGTAACTAATGCAAAATAATCATTATATTAAAAAAATTGAACATTAAACTTTCATATCTTTTTTGTATACTGTTATTCTGTTATAGTATAAATAATAATTTAAAATTATCTATCTCAAGTAAAATATATTGTTATAGATATATATATTGTTATAGATAACAATTAATTTAGATAGAATATCTCAAGTAAAATATTGAAGGTCAGTAATTTTGGATATGTGTCTATTTTTATTTGTGATATCTTTAAGAAAAAATAAATTGGATTAAAAGTAAATAAAATAAAAAAATTTCTATCCGTCAGAGATGAGATGAGAAGAGAGAAACGGATAAGAGTTAAACAATAACGGGTGAAAGTGACGTGAAGGTGGCCAAGTGGAGCAAGTGCAAAGTTGCTCTAATAACATGAATATAATAAGGTGAGAGAAATTGATGGGAGTTTTGAAGAGATGAATAACTTACGTTAAGTAGAGAAAGAAGTTAATTCGAAAGGGTAATATTAGAAAGAAGTGCAAAGTTGCTATAATAAGGTGAAAGAAATTTATGGGAATTTTAAAGAGATGAATAACTGACGTTAAGTGGAGAAGTTAATTAGAAAGGGTAATATTGAAATGAAATCTTGGACACCGAACCTATGTATTGCCATTATATATTGTTATAGATAAAAAATATAAAATAATCAATAAAACCTGTTTAAACGCAGATAAACAATAACATCATAAACAATAGAGTGAATACCCCACCCGACCCCTAACAATTACTTCGAAAGGACAACGAGGCCCCAAAGAAAAAAAACACCCAATCTGGTCCTGATATTTTTTTTTGGGACTGATTAGTCCCTGTACCAAAAAAAATAACATTGACTTTTTTTGGCACAAGAACCTTGTTGTCCTTTCGAGGTAATTGTCAGGGGTTGGGTTGAGTTTTTTTTTTCAAGAGCCTCGATGTCTTTCGAGATAATTGTCAGGAGCTATTTTGAATTTTTCTCTAAACAAATATATATGCATATTTCTAAAATAACTGCATCAAACAATAATTCACATTTCAAAACAACAATCACATAACACAAATTAACTCTAAACAATAGGGCTGGCAATTCATACCCTACCTGCGGGTACCCAACCCGGTCTAACCCGCTCGGGTAGGGTAGGCTACCCGATCCGCTGCGGGTAGGGTAGGGTACGGTCCGGTATGCCTGCGGGTAGGGTAGGGTACGGGTTTAGGGTGTACCCTACCCTACCCTACCCGCATCTCATATATAACACATATTTTATTAAAAAATAGGTATATAGTGAAGGAAGTGAGAGTTGAACCCACAACCTCCCTTATGTAATGACTTACAATAAGTGATCAACTACTAAATTAGTTAGTTAATTTAGTAATTTAGAGCATTAATTTTTTATTTTTTATGTTATTAATATGTATAAAATTTGAAATGATTGAATTTTATATTTACTTTGAAAAAATTTGATATTTCTGCGGGTAGGGTAAGATAGGGTAGGGTTTAGAATTTTAAGGTGCGGGTAGAGTTAGGATTGAGAGATTCTCAACCCGCGAATAGAGTAGGGTAGAATTTTAATAAAATTTTTAACCCGCGAGTAGGATTAAAATAGAATTCAAACTCTACCTTACCCTACTCATTGCGAGACCTAATAGTACTCGATATTATATTTGTATTTGTATACCGTGGTATTGAGAAAATTGAGAAAATTAACTGAGACAGTTAAAAAATAGAATATTTACCCATTTTGGTTCTCAAAGAATTTCGAATCAGACACTTTAGTTTTCAACTAAAATTAATTACTTGATTAGTCTCTAACAATTAATTCCGTCGGTCAGTTAGGTCCTTAACTCCGTCAACTCTAACGGAAGACAAAATAATCCCTGACAACTCTAACTGGAGACAAAATGATCCCTAACCCCTTTGTTTGAAAACGATACTGTTCTTTCCTAATTTTCATCATATCTCGTATAACCCTAACATTCATACTCTTCTTCTTCATCTTCACAATATTCTTTTTCATATTTTCTTTCCTCCTCTTCAACTCCAAGATCAAGCCATGGTGTAACTGCCACGCACATCACACCTACCTCAACATATCATGGACCACACACTCCCTAAATCTCTGTAACTGGTATACCACCTCCTCCGCACTTTACCCATCAGAAGCAACCACTTCCACGTTCTCGATAACAACATCACCTCCAACCTCCGACAATGTCCACCACATCCTCAAGACCAAGTTTCACAACTACCTTTCTCCACTCTCCGACAAGCAATAGATTGTTGGACATTAGAATATTATGAGAAGATTTTTCTTTGATATTATATGTAAATTCTCATTTGAAATAGATCCCGAGTGCTTCATTCATTATTTTCTGGAGTCCAAGTTGGCAGACAACTTCGACCTCATATCCAAGCTATAAATACAATGAGCAATGTTGCGCGTTGTCGCTCATATGAAAACTGAAGCGATTACTGAACATTAGTTCAGAGAAAAAGTTGAAGAAAGTGCTCGGAGTGGTGGACAGTGTAATCATGATGATAGGGCAGAGGAGGAGGGAGATGGCGACGACGATTACAAATCTTAACACATTAGACTAGCTGTCTAAATTCATGGGATCCATTGAAGACGACAAGTACTTGAGAGACATAGTCATTAGTTTCCTGAGTATGAATAGGTTGAGAACAAGTTGAGGATTTTTCTTCTAGTAAACATTGAAGTTGTAGAGTGCGCATTGTGTAGCTTAAAGTTACAGTGTTAGACTGTTAGTGTCATGCGAGATATGATGAAAATTGGGAGAGAATAGTGTCGTTTCCAAACAGAGGATATCAGGGACCATTTTGTCCCCTGTTAGAGTTTTCAGGGACTGTTTTGTCTTCCATTAGAGTTGACGAGCAAAGAATCTAAGTGACTGACGAAGTTAATTGTTAGAGACCAATCGAGTAATTAATTTTAGTTGGGACTAGAATGTCTGGTTCAAAATTCTTTGAAAACCAAAATGGATAAATGTTCTAAAAAATATTATAATTAGTAACAACCTCATAACAATTAAAGGAAAAAAATACTTTTAATAAAATAATAAATCATTTGTTTTTTTTTAAACTAATAATGCCTAAAAGCAAACAGAAACAAAAGATGTTTTTAATACTTAAAAACTCTTTTTAAAAGACCTATTCAAATATAAAATAATTTTTGTCTGTTAAAATTTTTTTAAAAAAAAATGAGAAAAATAAATATTGTTTTTAAAAGTCAATTCAAACTGATCTCGAGTGAAATTGAGACTTAAGAGAGAGAGAGAGTAAGGCTGGAAAAGAGATTAAGGTTTTCTTTCTTTTAAAAAATATCAGCAAAATTGGTCGGATTATTTAAACCGCTGATTGACCAATTTTGCTAAAATTGGCCAGTCCAAATTGATTCTCACCGGTTCTTTTTTTTATACAGTTAGATAATTCAACCAGACCAGCTATATGACCGGTTCACTGGTTTTCTGGTTGAACTGACCAGTTCGTTTCGGTTCTTACAACTATGGATTGTATAGTTGTAAGAATTGAACCGGTAATTAAATCAGTTATTCTATTGGTTCATTGGTTCAATCGATGAGTCATTAGTTGAACTAGTAAAACTGATCCTATATAAATAAAAAATAAAAAATAGTAAAAACCTAAAATTAAAATTTAAAATACATATCATTCTTATGTGGTCTGACTCTAGTATGTTATATACTATATGTATTTATTAAAATAATATTAATAAATATCATATAATCATAAAAAAATAATTATATTGTAATTAATAAAAAATATAATTAATTAGCATATAAAATAACAATGGATACCGTAGCTTAATGGCAAGGGAGCATGCACTACAAGGAGTACCCTGATTCAAACTACATCTTCATTAATTTTAGAATTTTTTTTAAACGGTTTAATTGGACCAATTTTCTACCAGTTTTATCGACTTGACCGATTTTTTTACTTTAAACGATCTTTAAACCGGACCGGTTGGAGATCTAATTCACTGATTTTTTGGTAGAACCAGTTGGTCTAGTCTGATTTTTACAACTATGATAGGTTGGCTGGTTGGACCGCAGACCTGAAAAATGAAAATTATTGGTGCACGTGATCTCTGGATGCATCCACGTGCTACATAGTGCACATCACTCTCCCTCTCCCTCATAGTATGTTCGTATATATACCTTTTGCAACCCTCACCGTTAGATCGTTTGCCTTCTGTCTCTGGATGAATGGATCAACAATCATTACCACCCCCACACACACAAAACGGGATATATCGCTCGTGCCGAACGTAATTTAAGGTCATCCTTAACGGCTAGAGATGGCAAACGGGGCTAAACCCGTCGGGCCGGCCCGCGTAACCCGCCAAAAAAGGTGGATTGGGCTGGGAAATTGGGACCGCCAAAGAGTAAAAGCCCGCCTAATCCGCACCGCTTAAACCGCAGGTCTTAGCGGGTTTCCCCGCCGAGCTTAGTTTTTTTCTTGTAAGGGGGTATTTTTGTAATTTTTTTGCCAAAACCCAACATCTCCCAACCCAACTTACAAGAATATGAAGATGAAAATTGAGTGTTTTGGATTTATGTTTATGTTGCTTTGAAGACAATATTTATAATTATGTTTTGAATTATGTTTATTTTACTTTGGAGAGAATATTTATAATTACAAAGACTTTAATGTTTGTGAATATAAAAAATATAATTTTTTATGCCTTTAGAAATTATAAATTTATTAATATGGTTGTGAAATTATATATATTATTTAGTAGTTAATAATAAAAAAAGGCGCTTTGGCGGGCTTAGCCCGCTAGCCCGCCACCCCGCAGTTAGGCGGGACGGAGTGAGATTATAGGACCGCCTCACTAGATTGAGCGGGCGAGCTTCTGGCGCAGCAGGGCGGTTTCCCCGCTTGCCACCCCTATTAACGGCCCAAATTTGCTTTCAAAATTAGACATAATCTAAGTGGTTATTTCATTTATAATCTTAAAAAAATATTATGCATAAATTAAATTGGCTAATATAGTTTTTGTGTCAACAATCAATTGGTGGTGGAGGTTGTCAAAATGAATTGAATAATGAGTTCTGACTTGAGATTGAAACAAAAAAAAGGGTTAGGTAGTGGAATCTTGTGGATTAAGCTGTTTGTCCCTGTTGTTATAATAACAAGGTACGTCCTAAGTAAACAAAGGCAGGGAGAATCAACCTTTCCCTTTGCCTCTGCCTCTGCCTCGTCATTGTCATGTTCCTACTTCCTAAGCTTACATATCAGAAATTCGTAGTATACATTCCAAATACTAATTTGAGCTGCTTCTCCTTCTCACACCAAACATAGTTTTCTTTTTTTTTTCTTTTTGTGTTCTTTAGTTTTCTCTTTTTTTTTTCTAGTTTGAGAAGAGAGAAGAGGGAAGGGGTGGGGTGGGGGGAGGGACTCAACCACACGAAATGCAATTCGTGCAATTGAAACATAGTTTCTTTTCTTTTCTTTTCTTGGGTTTGGATCCAATTCATAAGGGTTTTTTTGGACTTGAATTCATAAGTTTGATTTGGAGGGTGTTTCCCTCTTAGGTTCCTCCACCTTTTGTATGATCCGTATATTAGGTTATGGCTTTAGCCTTTAAGATCCATGTTAGGGCAATTGTCCTGGTTATCTTGGGCCAAAAGTACTTGTTTTGTTAGATCCAAAAACCAAACAAATAAAAAACATATGTACATCTGTGATGGATTCCTTTTCGTTTTTGTAATAAACAATAATATATCAGATGATTATTTTAGTGAAAATATGCAGGTTATTACTTTGCTTTACTCCATCACTGGCTTTATGATTTATCAACATTTTTTAAGTTTTAAACTATTGTTCTAGGCCTATATTTTCATGTTATCAAACATTCCCTTCATTTTCATTCCTCAAATGGAAAAAATGATACCAATTTACAATGAGATAAAATACTGGAGGGATTTACTATTATTTTTGTCTTTGTTGTTGTGTAAGGATTATTATTTATCGTTAAAAAATACATTATAGGATGGAGTTACTCTCCACATTTTTTATGGCACATGTATATCCTTGGTTGTCACCGGCCAAAGCTCTTGATGGTAATGTGTTAGCGAGTCAATGGGAGAACCCAACTGGCGTAGAATCAAGAACAAACATTTGAAGTGGGTAGTAGTACGACATTGATACACAAAATTTCACACGAGTGAGTCCGATAAAAGTCTTGTAATAATGCCTACGAATATCCTTTTGAAGTCTTCAAATATTCTTATCAAGCTTGAGAAGATAAAGAAACGGAATAATAAAATCCAAAGCAAACAATTAAGAGAAAAAGATTTCAACACACAATAGATCGCACTTTCATGTTTTCACATTTTAACTATATATATTTTTTCACAAATGCAAATCTATTAAGACCACAAAATTCTAATGCACCATAAAATTAAAGTATTAGATGAGATTGATAAAAGATCTAATGATTTATATTTAATCTATAAATAATTTATTAAAATTACATTAAAATATAACAAATTTTTCAATAATTTAAAATTGTCTCATGGTAAAATTTGACAGTTTGGCAATGAAGCCCTCATTTTAAATAAGGTTGCTACCGAAAAACCTTTTTCAGACAACATCATGGAAGACCTTAGTGACCCTGCTGCTTCTTCATCTTCCCTCTTCTACACCAGGTACTGACTTGTTTCTATTCAATTTCTCGATTTCACCCAAATTCTCACGAATCTCGTTTTTTTCTCATTCCATCGAATTCACGTGAATTCGTTTCAGACAGAGTGCTTCTTCTGGAATTCTCCTCGGTGCCATGACTCTCCTTACACTTCTACTCTCCAAGTTGACGCAATTATCAAGAGGATTCTCATGGCACAAGTTAATCTTCAAGGTTCTACATATTTGCAATTTTAATTCTGTGCATTTTACAATTAACGTATGATGATGATGATTGTTTTGTTTCGATTTGTGATTTGGTGAATTTTTATTTATTTTTGCATGTATGTAAAGGTTCACTATACGACATTACAATATTGGGCAACATCTGCCACTAGCTTCATGGAGCTTGTGTTCCTCAATTTTGTTCTATTGCACCGCACTCTTCTTCGCATAAGGATTGAGGTTTAGGGTTTGGCTTGTACTTCTTGTTCTTGTAAGATTCGTTGTTTTTTCTAGCACTTGCTTCCACCTCCTCCCAAAGTGGTGAGTTATATATGCCCCTTTATATTTTTCATATTTCATGAGCAAGTTCTCATATTTGAGCTTCTTTCATTGTTGTTGAATTGAGCCAGGCGTTATTGTTATATAAAGAAGAGAAATATTGTGATTTTTTCTATTTCAATTCAGTTAAGGAAAATCGTCTTCTGTACAGGCTTGCAACTTGCATTCAAGCTTTCATGAGTCCTTGGTCATGGATTGGCAGCAATAATGCTAATTCAGCATTTTATTGGAACTAACTAATTTTATAGCAAGAGGTCAATAAACTTGAACAGCTTGGAATCACACCCTTCTTCTCTTTGGGAGCATGACTGAGTTTAAACAATCTGTTTGACAAAGATATAACTAGATGATATAACTCTTTTAACATTAGAAACTCTCATCCAACTCTAAAGGGGGTTGACGAAAATAAGATCACAATAGTTAAAAAAGGTAGATCCTCTTCACATATGTAGACTAACATATTTTTCACTTAGTCAAATATCATTGTAGTCCTCGTGTGAACTGTCTTAGTCGCCGTCACAATTGGATTAACCTCTTGGTCAAGATTCAAGATTGATTCATCTATTCTCCATGCAACTTTCATCAGTTGGCATGATGGACACAACAGGAGGGGGATGCAACTCAAAGAGTGCTTTACTCCCATCACTAGAACCACCTATGCAATACACATCGTGTCACCCTAGCCATACCAAGTGCCATTTTAAACGTTTTTTTATCTCAAGTGTTCTAGACTCTTATGCCATAAATGTGCCCCGTATTCAATAATATGTCTGACAACAAAAGCATATAGATTGTTTTAACCCAACAAAAAGAAAAAAAAAACTCAATATACATTCACATATTAGGAAGTCAAATGACTGATTCAAACTATCACACCCTAAAAATTAGCATGCATGAAAAGATGCAAAATAAATTTGGCCATCTACTCCATCCAACGGTAACTCAAAATGAATTATATTTTGGAAAGATAAACAAGGCAACACAAGCTAGTTGATTAGATGCTAGAAAGTTGTTCATATCATTAAACTAAATACCAAAAGACTGCTAATGAGGGATAACCTATAGTTAAAAATGTAGCTAGATAGTATCAAAAAACTGTTGGTGGGTCTCCAACTAAGTGGGGCCCACAATTTTAAAACAAAAAAAATAAAAAAAGATGTGGCCAAATAACCACGGGGAGAGAGAAAGTGAGAATTGTAACTCTCACTTTTGAAAAAGAAAGAAAGAAGGAAACAAAGAGCATGGCGTCAAAGAGGAGAAGAATTTGGGGGAAAAGGGCAAGCCATCTTTGATCCGATTGAATCGGTAAACTTGCTCCATTTCTTATGAAATTTCAGTATGTTATTCCTGGTGTAGAGATGAACGTTAGGATATAACTTGCTAGTTGTATTGCCTTCTCTTTTGCCTGATTTGAGATACCCACTTTGTAGAGGGTTTATGTTGATTCCATCAGTTTTGATGATGTATTTTGTTGATTGTTGAGATGCCCTAGTGTTACTAGAAAGACTATTTGTGTACTCATTATTCTGATAGTGAAAAATTTTCCGTGGGTTTTTTGTCCCTCTTTTGCGGGTTTTCCCACGTTAAAATTCTGGTGTTTGATTATTTAATTTTTGCCATTATATTTGCTGCTTGGAGTATCTTTGGTATTGCCTATTTAATCACACAGGTTGTGAAAAAACTATTTTTGGTGCTTTCGCTGTTAGACAGGTTCTTGTTTTGAACCTTTGTTGAGTTTTCCCAACAAAGTAGTATAAGAGCTCTGGTTGTTTATCTCTGTGCTGATTAAATGGAGGAAAATACTCATGGACCAAATATGGTCAAATTGAATTCCCAAAATTATTCAATTTGGAATACCCTCATGGAAGATATGTTGTATATCAAGGACTTGTATGATCCTGTGGAGGGGGCTAAATCCAAAGGTACTAAATCCGATGCTGAATGGAAGAAGCTTAATCGGAAGGCAGTTGTATTGATTAGGCAATGGTTTGATCTTAGTGTGTATTCACAAGTTGACACCGAAACGAATGCTGAAAAGATGTGGAAGAAATTGAAGGAGTTATATGAGAGGAAGAATGTGCAAAACAAAGCATTCTTGATTAGAAAGTTTGTCAATATGAAGTATGTTGAAGGTAAATCAATGTCGGAGCACTTGAGAATTTTTCAGGATACGGTGAACCAACTGACAAATAATGAAATTACTTTGAATGATGAGTTGCAAGCCTTGTTGTTGTTGAGCTCTTTGCCTGATAGTTGGGAACACTACAACAAACAAGGCTTTTCGCAACGGTCAAAAACCGTTGCCGTAGATTGAAAAACCGTTCCCAAAACTTTAGGCAACGCTTTGGCAACGGTTTTTGACCTGTGGTATATGCGGCCGTTACCAATGCTCAAAGGCAACGGTTTTTTACCTAAGGCAACGGTAACAGAAAAACCGTTGCCACAGTTAGTGCCTAAGACAACGGTTTTGACGAAAAATTTTAAACAACGGTTTTGATCCGTTACTCAATAAGCAACGGTTTCGAACCATTCCTATTAACATGACAACGGTTTAAAACCGTAACTGGATAGGCAACGGTTTTAAACTGTTGTCGTTTTATTATTCACATAGCCAACGGTTTTAAACCGTTACCGTTGGTGCCAGGTTTTGGCAACGGTTTTTTAACCGTTGCCAGTTTATAGCCATCTATGACAACGGTTTTAAAACGTTACAGTTGATATCGTTTTCGGCAACGGTTTTAAAACGTTACTGTTGGAGTCGTGTTTTGACAACGGTTTTATTATGTAGTCATCTTTGACAATGGTTTTAACACCATTGTCTTTTGTAACTATTGAAAACGATTTTTTTGTAATATATAATTTTTCGTTTACAATAGTTTTCTCATGAATGAAATTAATTTCAGTTTTTTTTTTAATTATTTAGTGTCAATAAATAATCTAAACTATTTGAATCAAGTCACTAAAGAAAAATAATTGAACATTTCCCATCAAATTTAACTTATAAAAATTGTTGTAAGATCCACAATATCATCTAAGTTTGCAAAAAATATAATAACAAAAGAGAGTTGAAATAGCTAAGTAGCAAATAGTCATCATGTCCACAAGTTCATGACTTTTACTCTATAACATTTGCTTTTAAAAATTTGACCTTAATCAAGTTCGATTTTTCCTTCAACATAGTTTTCCTGTAAACAAAAAAAATAAATAAATCAAATATAAAACTACACATCTTTAATACTAATAATGTTAAATAAAAATGTTTGAGAGAGAGAGGACAAACATATATATTATAACATTCTTCTATTTAGATACACAAAACAATTGAATCAACATCATAATAATCAACCGTTATTTAAGATATGATAACATATAGAAACTTTAACAACAAATAATACCTCTTCATGCGCATCATTGTTCGGATTGCCTAAAGTGCTTCCTAATTAAGCAGCTAACATGTCAAGGTCCACTCTTGACCTTTTTTGTTACAGCATCATCTTAACAAGCGATTTTAGTTCATCTACTTCTTTTTACATCACATCAACCTTATTCTCTAATGTTGTTTTCTCAGTTGCATGTTGCTGCTTAAGAAAACAAGACTTTTTAGCACCCACCCAAACAATACAGATCAGAATATGTGTTAAAAATTGCAACTGCCCAACATTATATAAATTTGCTTGTATTGCTACCCAAACAGGGTCAAAACCACACACTGGTTGGCAATAGAGTTGCCTCAGTTATCCCAAAAGAAAATTTATGTACTAAAAAAATGGATAAGCAGTTAAGCACAGTAGAAAGAAGGAAACTATTACTAAATCCCCCTTTTGAGCATTAAAAAAAACAGAAAGAAAAATCTTCAACCAGGTCACTGCTAACTACTAACTAGTTCCATCAAATAAAACAAATAGCATTTTTTATTATGATACTCTCAAATTGATAATGTCATTTTTATTTAGAAAATACCTTTTTTTTCAAAATAAAAATCACATTTATAACAAAAACTTTATCAAATTTAAGTTATATTATTAAAAGTGGAATGATAATATCTTTTCACGATACCAGCAAGAATGAAGATAAATGATCCAGTTGAAAGTAGCATTCGTCCTTCAGGATGGGAAGAGCTAATGCAAGCAGAAAGTATTATCAAGGAAGGGAGCAAAGAAGAGGGGGATGACAGATGGAGCAGCATGGGGCACATGATCTGGGCTATATGGAAGACAAAAAATGCAGCAATATTTCACAATCTAAAACCAAATCTGGTTGTGACACTGACTAACTCAGCTCCAAATGGGAAGTTAACGTTAGCAATGGTTAAAGAGAGCATGTTGAATGAAGAAGACAGAAGAAGAGAGCGAGGTTTGACTAATGCCTCCTCACAGTCAGAAGCACTTATTTCAGAGTCATGGAGGAGAAGTCAAAGTAGAAAACCTCACAGTTCTGACGAGTCAGAGAGTTGAAGCAAGTCAAGAGGAAAGTACAAGCCAAGAAAAGAGTTCATTTGTCACCATTGTGGAAAGACGGGGCATATCAAGAGGTATTGTAGGTTCTTGAAAAGAGAACAATCAAGGGAAAGAAACGAAGACAAAGGTAAAGATAGTGATAAAAAGACTGTTGCTATTGTTTATGAAGATGTTCTTATCACATATGATAAAAATTATGTGAATCTTGTCTGTGATTATTCCACTTGGATTATGGACTCTGGTGGCTCATGTCATATCACTCCGAGGCATGAATTTTTTACTTCCTATACTGCTGAAAATTTTGGCAAGATCAAATTGGGAGATAAAGGAGTGTGTGATATCATTGGTATGGGTGATTTGTGGCTTGAAACCAACATGGGATGCAAGTTTCAGTTGAAGAATGTTAGGCATGCGCCAGATATGCGGTTCAATCTTATTTCAGTGAAGGCATTGGATCAAGAGGGGTATTGCACTTCCTTTGGTAGTGAAAAATGCAAGATTACCAAAGGGGCTCTCATTGTTGCTAGAGAAGACAATAATCTCACTACTTTCTACCGGTTGCAAGCAAAGTTGTGCAAAAAAGATGTGAATGTAGCTAATGATTCCTCTTCTGATTTGTGGCATATACGTCTTGGTCACTTGAGTGAGAAAGGACTAAGCGTCTTAGCCAAGAAGCACTCACTTCCCGTGAAAGGTACGACTTTAAATACTTGCACTCATTGTTTTCTTGGAAAGCATGCTAGAGTATCATTTCGTAATTCTGGACCTCATAGGAGATCACATGTTTTAGATTTAGTTCACACTGATGTTTGCACTATGGATCCTAAGACACTAGGTGGTGCATCATATTTTGTTACTTTTATTGATGATTATTCTCGAAAAGTGTGGACTTTTGTTTTGAAATCTAAAGACCAGGTGCTCGGTATCTTCAAACACTTTCTGCAAGTGTTGAAAGAGAAACAGGAAGGAAATTGAAATGTGTTCGAGCAGATAATGGTGGTGAATACAGGGGTCCATTTGAAGAGTATTATAAAGGACATGGGATCAAACTTGAGAAGACAGTTCCTAAGACTTCTCAACATAATAGAGTTGCAGAGAGAATGAATCGCACTATCAATGATAGAGTCAGGTGTATGCTCTCTCATGCAAAGTTGCCTAAATCCTTTTGGGGTGAAGCAATGAAGACTGCAGTGGATTTGATCAACCTTTCTCCTTCAGTTCCACTTAATGGTGATGTTCCAGAGAAAGTTTGGAGAGGGAAAGATGTCTCCTCTAGTCACTTATGAGTGTTTGGCTGTAGGGCTTTTATTTACATTCCAAGAGATGAAAGGTCCAAATTGGATAGAAAGTCAAAGCAGTGTATCTTCATGGGTTATGGTCACGAAGACTTTGATTATAGATTATGGGATTCGGTGAGCAAGAAGATAATTAGAAGTCGAGATGTGATTTTTCTTTAAGACCAAACTATTGAAGACCTTGAGAAGACAGATAAGCCAACAATAACTGTTAGACGTTCTGCTGATGATGAACCTGGTCCTTCCACTAGACCTCCTGTTGATGTGGGAGATGTACAAGTTGATAATGATGGTGATGATTTGCATGATGAACCTACACCTCAACCTGAGGTGCCAGATGTTGAAGTTCCACTTGAACCACCAGTTGAACCTGAATTGAGAAGATCTACTAGAGAGCGTCATCCTTATCAGAAATACTCTCCTCATGAGTATGTGATGAACATTGAGACTGGGGAGCCAGAGAGCTACCAGGAAGCTATGTCTGATGAGCATAAGGAAGATTGGTTGAAGGCCATGCAAGAAGAAATGAAATCCTTGCATGAGAATCATACTTTTGAATTGGTGAAGTTGCCGAAGGGTAAGAGAGCATTCAAGAATAAATGGGTGTTCAAATTGAAAGCGGATGAAAATGTCTCATGGCCAAGGTACAAAGCTCGATTAGTTGTGAAAGGCTTTGAGCAAAAGAAAGGTATTGATTTTGAAGAGATTTTCTCTCCAATTGTGAAGATGTCCTCTATTCAAGTTGTGCTTGGATTGGCGGCTAGCTTGAATTTAGAGGTTGAGCAGCTTGATGTGAAGACTACATTCCTTCACGGTGACATAGATAAAGAAATCTATATGGAGCAACCAGAGACTTTCGAGGTTAAAGGAAAGGAGCACCTTGTATGCAAGTTGAAGAAGAGCTTATATGGTTTGAAGCAAGCACCAAGGCAGTGGTACACAAAGTTTCATTCCGTCATGGAAGGTCATGGGTATAGTAAGACTTCTTCTGATCATTGCGTATATGTTAAGAAATTCTCTGATGGTGATTTTATAATTCTCTTGCTTTATGTTGATGACATGTTGATTCTTGGTCATGACACTAAGAAGATTGAAAGTCTTAAGAAAGACTTAAACAAATCCTTTGCTATGAAGGATTTGGGTCCAACAAAGAAAATCCTTGGTATGAGTATCACTCGTGACAGGAAGAATGGGAAATTGTGGTTGTCACAGCAGAAGTATATTGAGAAGGTTTTAGAGAGGTTTAGCATGAGTAATTCCAAACCTGTTAGTACTCCACTTGCTAGTCATTTCAAGCTGAGTTCGCAGTAATGTCCTACAAGTGAGAAAGAGAAAGAAGAAATGAAGAAGATTTCATATGCATCTGCAGTTGGAAGTTTGATGTATGCTATGGTTTGCACCAGGCCGGATATTGCTCATGCAGTTGGAGTTGTTAGTCGGTTTCTCTCTAATCTTGGCAAGGAACACTAGCAAGCAGTGAAGTGGATTCTCAGATACCTTAATGGTACTTCCAGATTTTGTTTATGCTTTGGGAGTGGCCAACCTGTGTTGGATGGTTACACAGATGCGGATATGGCTGGGGATCTTGATTCAAGAAAGTCTATGACGAACTGATTTTCTATCGGTAAAGAAATTCACAAATATATTCGCATTGTAAGTATAGTTTCTAAACCAACAGAGAATCCTTTCGTACAAAAGTTTTGTTTGTCACTTAAGCAAACCCAATAAAATTGATAACCGAGTATTTAAATCTCGGGTCGTCTTCTCAAGGAATTGCAGGGAGGTATGACTTATTATTAGCTATGGAAAAGGTAGAATTTTGGGTTTTGAAAGGTTTGAACAAGGAAAAATAAATTGCAGGAATTAATAAATTAATATCTAATGAAACTCTTGGCAAGGTATGAAAATTGGAAGTCCTATCCTAGTTATCCTTATCAATGGTGATGAGAATTGAGTTTTAATCCCACTTAGTTAACCTTTACTAAAGCAAGGGAAAGTCAAGTGGACTAATTAGTTAGATCCTCAAGTCCTAGTCAATTCCTAAGAAAGGACTAGAGTTAGTGGAATTCAATTCAATTAGCAAAAATAACAATTATCAATCACGATGAGTTTGATAACTCAAGAGTTACCAATTAATCAACCAAAGTCAAAAGGGAAAAATCTAAATTAAATTAAAAGCATTCATATAAATAAAGCAAAGCAAAGTCAAATCTGAAATACCTCAATTTATATTAAATAAAACATTCAAATCTAAATACGAAGAATTCATAAGCCAAATTGGTAACATGAGTCAGATACGAATAAAAGCATTAGAATAAATAAAAATATAAAAGGAATATTGAACCTGAGAAGAAGTTGAAATAATTAAGTTGAAATAATAAGAAATCCTAATTCTTTTAAGAGGAATCCTAATCCTAAAACCTAAGAAAGAGGAGAGAACCTCTCTCTCTAAAAACTACATCTAATCCTAAAATTATGAATTATGAATTGATGAATATGAATGAATGGATTCCCCCACTTTATAGCCTCTAATCTGTGTTTTATGGGTCAAAAACTGGGTCGAAAACAGCCCAGAAATCGCTGGAGAAGAAATCTGCCACGCTGATTTTTGCCACTACGATGCGTCCGCGTGGAGTACGCGTTCGCGTCGCCTAGCGGTATGGCCACTATAGCGAATTATATATCAAATCGAAGCCCCGGACGTTAGATTTCCAACGCAACTAGAACCGCCTCAATTGGACCTATGTAGCTCAAGTTATGACCGTTTTAGTGCGAGAGGGTCAGGCTGACAGCTTTGCAGTTCCTTCAACTTCTTGTATTCTTTCCACTTTTGCATGCTTCCTTTCCATCCTCCAAGCCATTCCTGCCCTGTAATCTCTGAAAACACTTAATACACATATCACGGCATCGAATGGTATAAAGGAAGAATTAATATTAATAAAATTAAGGTCAAAGGGGCATGTTTTCAATCATAGCACAAAATCGGGAAGGAAAATATAAAACATGCAAATAGTATGAATAAGTGGGTAAAGATTGATAAAATTCACTCAATTGAGCACAAGATAAACCATAAAATAGTGGTTTATCAACTTCTCCACACTTAAACATTAGCATGTCCTCATGCTAAGCTCAAGAGAAGCTATAAAGGAGTGAAGAGGAATGGTAGAATGTATGAAATGCAACCTATCTATATGAATCCAACTACATGCAGAATGCTTTTTCCTACTTGGTTTAAAAGTAAATAAATTCTCCAAGAATAAATATGAATTGGATTTCACTAATTCAAATCATAAAAATGAAGTACAAATAGGCTTGTAGAAGAAAATAGCTCATGAAAGCCGGGAACAAAGAATTGAGCATCGATCCCTCACTGGAAGTGTATGCACTCTAATCACTCAAGTGTTTTAGGTTCGATTCTCTCAATTCTCTACTAACCTTGCTTTCTAAGGCTTGCTCTTCATCTAACAATCAACATAAATTTAATGCACAGATACACATATCAAGAGGTCTTTTAAGGGTTGTAATGGGGTTAGGGTCAAGGTAGGATTGTATTTGGCCAAGTGGACTAAAATCTGAATCCTTAATTAACTTAAACTTTCCACCTAACTTTAGACAATCCATGTAATCATAATACCACATCTAACTATCCATTAACCATGTTTTTCACATATTCATGAATTCTAATTTCAAGTACAGTACATATGCATTGCTTTCACCACTTACTTTGGGGCATTTTGTCCCCTTTTTGCTTAATTGCTCTTTTTTCTTTTCTTTTTCTCACTTCTTTTATATATATATATATATATTTTCTTTTCTTTTATTTTTCTCAATGCATATGATTAAATTATTGGATGCATGAATCATGTCCTAAACATTTCTTTCACATTTTCAGAAAATTCTAACATACTCAATTCTCAAACCAAATGTTTCCAAATTCACTTCTCCACACTTAATTCATGAGCACTCTCACTAGTCTAAGCTAACCAAGGATTCAAATTAAGGACATTATTGTTTTCCGCTTAGAGTTAATGATGTGCTAAAGTAAAGAACAAAGGGGTATAATAGGCTCAATATTGGTTTGCAAAGAATAATGAAAGGGTAAGGCCATATGGGTATGTAAGCTCAGTGAAACAAAGGCCTCAATCATGTAAGTGTATGCATACATCAAATAATAGAAATATAGAATCAAGCAAGACAAAGATCACAATTTTAGAGACAAAAATACACACTAAAATAGAATTTTGGTTGATAAAATGCAACCAATCAAATAGGCTCAAAAATCTCACTGGTTTTGTATGTTCGAGCTCTAAACCATGTTCCAGTATAATATTTCTTCAAACAAGTTTAACATTAAATTTTATTCAAATTAGTGAAATACTTTAAAAAGTTTCTTGAAAAAAAATATTACTTTAACCAAGTGGTGGTAAGATATGCACAAAAAAATCAAACAAATATGTAATCAAACATGTAAATGCAACAACTATCAAGGAAAATAAACCATTGGTGTTGAGATAGAAGAGTAACTAACCCATGGAGATCGATATCGACCTCCCCACACTTAAAGATTGCACCGTCCTCGGTGCATGCTAAGATGTACAAGTGGATGGGGGTTGTGGTTCCTCAGCTGGGGCTCTTTTTGTTCCTTTTCTTGCCGGTGGTTTGAGAGTAGCTTTCTCTTTACCCTTCTTGGTGGCCATCCTAAAAAGGAAAAAAAGAAAGTAACTTTTAAAGTTAAGGGTTAGAGCAAGGAAGAGAGCAGGAAAGGTGGTAATCAATGCATAATAAAGAAGAATGACGTTAACACATGGTCATGACTACATGTGAAAAGTTCATCAATGGAAATATAGCAAGTGCATGTAATGACAATTAAATGCAAGACGTTTATTGGCATGCTGGCAAAGGCATGAGTAGCATAGATCAAGCATTCAATGTCCAAGTTAGATTACCAAGTCTTTCAAACTAACAACAAGTTTGTAATAACAATTATATTTAAGTAATAAAATATAAAACTAGTTTTGTGAAAAGCAAGCATTTAGAGTAGTAGATAGAAAGAAATCGAAAAATAGTGCACAATGCCATACGGACTTTTTCACAAACACATAGCAAGCATGGTAAATAAGCTATTGAAAGTATTAAATTGAACATGCAAGCAACCCTTTAAAAGGTAATATATAATTGTCAAACAATTCCTTTAATAATCCACAAAAAATAATTACCCAATTAAATTTTTAACACGAATAGAAAAATAATAATTTTAGAAAAGAAAATAAAAATATGCACAAAATGAAAAAATGCAATAAATGAAAATATGTAAATGCAATAAAGAAGATAGAATGAAAGAGAGTATGGATGAGAGTGTAAAGGAATGAAGAAGAAGAGGGTACGGAAAAGAAAGAAGTAGAGAAGATAGAAGAAAAGGGAAGGAAATTGAAAACGGAAAGCGACGCGCGCGCGCAGGGTACGCGTGCGCGCGAAAATTGCATTTACTATGTGACGCGTAAGCGTCGCCCACGCATACACGTGAGTGGTCTTGGAAGCAAAAGGACGCGCGCGTCAGGGACGCGTACGCGTGGGTCACTTTGTGCTTCCAGCGCAATTCCAGCTCAAGGGCAGCTCAACTCTCTGACTAAACACCATTGACATCGATTTTTATGGTCATGCGTGCGCGTGGGTGACACGCACGCGTGGAGAGCTATTTTCGCAAACGACGCGGACGCGTCAGGGGCGCGTTCGCGTGGATGCGTTGGTGCCAAAGGCACGCTTCCAGCCACGCTCCCGCGTGACTTTCTGTTCAATCCCTTATTTTGTCGTATGCACAGGTGACGCGTATGCGTCAGCGACGCTCGCGCGTCGTATGCGATTTTTTTTATGCATGAAAAATGCAAAATGCAAAATGCAATGCTGATATGGATGTTATGAATAATTCCAGGTTCAATAAAATAGAATAAAACTTAAAAACATACAAAACGAAATAAAATTAAAATTGAAAAAGGAACGATCATACCATGGTGGGTTGTCTCCCACCTAGCACTTTTAGTTAAAGTCCTTAAGTTGGACATTTGGGGAGTCTTTTGTTATGGTGGCTTATGCTTGTACTGATCCTTGAATCCCACCAATGTTTGTAATTCCAATGGCCTCCGGAATCCCAAACTAGGCGCAGAAAGCCTTCAAGCAAGTTAAAGCAAGTGACAAGACCCCAAGAGTGTTGATTGCCAGAATGAATTTCGGGGTCCCAAACCTTGCTTTTGCACCCATCTTCTTGTTGATCATCATGATTCCATACGGGTGACAAGCAATCTGAATTCTCACTAAAGCGGCCAAACAACTTCCTATACCCATTCAGTTGAGCTTTACACCAACCTTTGCATTTAAACTTTGAGCTTTCCACCATATTGAATCTTGCATGACGATTCCTACCACTAACCATCTCCCTCTTACTCTTAAAGCCATAAAGAGCTCTAAGCTGACCATCTGTCTCAAGTAAAGCATATTCAAGTGAGCTGATTAAGCTTAGAGATGAGAGATTTACCCACTTGAATGAAGGGATGGATGGTGATGGCTTTGGGGGAGTGGTCTCCAGCAACTTTGGCAAGGTGATTTTATGCTCCACTCCCTTGTGCTCTTCTTGGACAACTTCCACCTCATTGTAAGCTTCTTCAATTTTAACCTCTTCCTCTTGGTAGCTTTCTTCCAATTCAATCTCCTCTTCATTGCTCACTAAGGGCATGGGAGGTTGTGCTTCTTCTTCTTTAATCTCCATCTCTTGATCAACCTCTTCAAAGTCTTTAGCCATGATATGCCTTGGAGGTTGTACACCCTCTTCAACATCAATTTCGAACATCTTTGAAGGAGGTTCTATGATTGGACTTTCCCATGGAGGTTCTGCATCTCCTAAGTCTTCAACCACTTCTTCCTCTGCAACTATTATGGCTTTCTCCACGTGTTCCAATACAAAGCCATGTTCCTCATTGTCCACCGAAGTTTCTAGTGTCTCCTTCATGCTACGCTCTTCTTTTGATTCTCCATATGTAGCCATGGGAGTACTTTGAGTGTTCAGATGTTGGGAAGCTAATTTATTCACTAACTCGGTTAAGGCAGTCGCGAGTTCCAGTACATCTCTTTGCATCTTTGCTTGTCCTTGAAGAAGAACTCGAAGTTTGTCATCCATTGGAGATTGGGGCAGATATGAGGGTTCATTGGTTGGGAGAGATGGTTCATAATAAGAATGTGGTGGTTCTTGGGAGTAATTGGATTGGGATTGTGGTGGATAAGGGTCATACGGTGGTGAATGGTGAAAAGAAACTTGTGAGTGTGGTGGTTCAAAGCTACGTTGAGAGGATGGTCTATAAGCACAGGGTGGGGCTTGTTGGTAACTACAAGATGGTCCACCATATCTATCAGCTTGGTATGCATTGTAGAGTGGTCCTTGCCCATGATATCTTGGAGGGTGTTGTTGCCAAAAGGGTTGATCAGATCCTCTTGGTTCCATCCTTCTTTGATTGCTTAGACCTTGATGCATATTCCTGTTATAGTTTCCACTCATTTCAACAAATTTAGAACCAAACTCAAAGCGAGAGGGGTGAGAATTCATAGTAGCAAATGGAAATAAAAAACGAAAATAAAAACAAATTTAAATTAAAAGGTTATTGAAATTTAAATTTTGAATTTTAAATTTTAAAAATTTGATTTTTGAAATAAGATAAGATAAGATTTTAAAAAAAGATATGATTTTTTAAAAAGATTTGAATTTTGAAATTTAAAACTAAGATAAGATAAGATAAAAATTTTAAAATAAAAATCTGAAATTTTTTTTTGCAAATTTCAAAAATTCAATTAAAATAAAGAGAAAATATATTTTTTGAATTAAATGAGGAAAGAGAAAAATAATAAAATGACACTAAACTTAAAATTTTTAAATCAAAACGAAAAAAAAACAACTAAGAATAACTTGAAGGTCAAGATGAACACGAAGAACAACTTGAAGATCAAGATAAACACCAAGAACAAATTTTTGAAAAAAAAAATTAATAACTAAATAAAAACCAATAACCTCTTAATTTACGAAAAAGAAAAAAATAAAAACAAAAATAAAAATAAATAAACAAGCAAAAAGCAAATATTTACAATAACCAATAATAAGGCACACGTTTGCAGTTCTCCGGCAACGGCGCCATTTCGACTAACTAATTTCCTATCGGTAAAGAAATTCACAAATATATTCGTGTTGTAAGTATAGTTTCTAAACCAACAGAGAATCCTTTCGTACAAAAGTTTTGTTTGTCACTTAAGCAAACCCAATAAAATTGATAACCGAGTATTTAAACCTCGGGTCGTCTTCTCAAGGAATTGCAGGGAGGTATGACTTATTATTAGCTATGGAAAAGGTAGAATTTTGGGTTTTGAAAGGTTTGAAAAAGGAAAAATAAATTGCAGGAATTAATAAATTAATATCTAATGAAACTCTTGGCAAGGTATGAAAATTGGAAGTCCTATCCTAGTTATCCTTATCAATGGTGATGAGAATTGAGTTTTAATCCCACTTAGTTAACCTTTACTAAAGCAAGGGAAAGTCAAGTGGACTAATTAGTTAGATCCTCAAGTCCTAGTCAATTCCTAAGAAAGGACTAGAGTTAGTGGAATTCAATTCAATTAGCAAAAATAACAATTATCAATCACGATGAGTTTGATAACTCAAGAGTTACCAATTAATCAACCAAAGCCAAAAGAGAAAAATCTAAATTAAATTAAAAGCATTCATATAAATAAAGCAAAGCAAAATCAAATCTGAAATACCTCAATTTATATTAAATAAAACATTCAAATCTAAATACGAAGAATTCATAAGCCAAATTGGTAACATGAGTCAGATATGAATAAAAGCATTAGAATAAATAAAAATATAAAAGGAATATTGAACCTGAGAAGAAGTTGAAATAATTAAGTTGAAATAATAAGAAATCCTAATTCTTTTAAGAGGAATCCTAATCCTAAAACCTAAGAGAGAGGAGAGAACCTCTCTCTCTAAAAACTACATCTAATCCTAAAATTATGAATTATGAATTGATGAATATGAATGAATGGATTTTCCCACTTTATAGCCTATAATATGTGTTTTCTGGGTCGAAAAATGGGTCGAAAACAGCCCAAAAATCGCTGGAGAAGAAATCTGCCACGCTGATTTTCGCCACTGCGACGCGTTCGCGTGGAGCACACGTTCGCGTCGCCTAGAGTTATGGCCACTATAGCGAATTATATATCAAATCGAAGCCCCGGACGTTAGCTTTCCAACGCAACTAGAACCGCCTCAATTGGACCTATGTAGCTCAAGTTATGACCGTTTTAGTGCGAGAAGGTCAAGCTGACAGCTTTGCAGTTCCTTCAACTTCTTGTATTCCTTCCACTTTTGCATGCTTCCTTTCCATCCTCCAAGCCATTCCTTCCCTGTAATCTCTGAAAACACTTAATACACATATCACGGCATCGAATGGTATAAAGGGAGAATTAATATTAATGAAATTAAGGTCAAGGGAGCATGTTTTCAATCATAGCACAAAATCGGAAAGGAAAATATAAAACATACAAATAGTATGAATAAGTGGGTAAAGATTGATAAAATTCACTCAATTGAGCACGAGATAAACCATAAAATAGTTGTTTATCAGTCTACTTCTGGTTATATGATGACTTTTGCAGGGGGAGCTGTGTCGTGGCAATCTCGACTTCAGAATGTGTTACTTTGTCTACTACAGAGGCAGAATACATTGCTGTTGTTGAAGCTTCTAAAGAACTCTTGTGGATGAAGAAATTTCTACAAGAGTTAGGTATCAAGCAAGAGAAGTTTGTGTTATTTTGTGACAGTCAGAGTGGTATCCATCTCAACAAGAATCTGACATTTCATTCCAGATCAAAGAACATAGAGGTGAGGTATCATTGATACGTCAAGCGCTTGAGATGAAGTCATATGCACTTGAGAAGATTCATACTGATGATAATGGTTTAGATATGATGACTAAGAGTTTACCTGTAGTGAAGTTTGATTCCTACAAAGAGAAGGCGGGCTTGGTGGAGCAACCTATCCCCACTTGAGTTGGTGAGGGGGAGATTTGTTGGTGGGTCCCCAACTAAGTGGGTCCACAATTTTAAATAAAAAAAATAAAGAAAGAAAGAAGTGGCCAAA
>NC_029791.2:22334313-22335659 GCF_000816755.2 Arachis ipaensis | reverse complement strand
GAAACACAAGAGAGAGAGAGAGAGAGAGAGAGAGAGACATAGAGAGAGAGAGAGAGAGAGAGAGAGAGAGAATTGTAACTCTCACTTTTGAAAAAGAAAGAAAGAAGGAAACAGAGAGCATGGCGTCGAAGAGGAAAAGAATTTGGGGAAAAAGAGCAAGTCATCTTTGATCTGATTGAATCGGTAAACTTGCTCCATTTCTTATGAAATTTCAGTATGTTATTCCTGGTATAGAGATGAACGTTAGGATATAACTTGCTAGTTGTATTGCTTTCTCTTTTGCCTGATTTGAGATACCCACTTCGTGGAGAATTTATGTTGATTCAATCAGTTTTGATGATGTATTTTGTTGATTATTGAGATGCCCTAGTGTTACTAGGAAGACTGTTTGTGTACCCATTATTCTGATAGTGGAAGATTTTTCTGGACTAGGTCCCGTGGGTTTTTTGTCCGTCTTTTGGGATTTTCTCACGTTAAAATTCTGATGTCTGATTATTTAATTTCTGCCAGTATATTTGCTGCTTGGAGTATCTTTGGTATTGCCTATTTAATCGCACAGGTTGTGAGAAAATTATTTTTGGTGCTTCCGCTGTTAGACAGGTTCTTGTTTTGAACCTTTGTTGAGTTTTCCCAACAGAAACTTACAACATCATATATGCCAGAATCTAGCAAGCACTGTGACAAAAATATCCATAACTCCAGTAGACTCAACTGTTATTCTCAAGTGTATGCAAAAAGTAACAAAGTTATACACTAGTCTGTTATCCATAAAAAGAGTAAAATCAAACTACAGTAACAAATTAAAAATAGAACAAAATAGAATTTAAAACTTACAAAAAGCAGAATTTGAACATCTCATACAAAATCATAAACACATAATTTGAAAATAGAATCATAAAAAAAGAATTCAAAATTTTTTAACTCTCGTAAATAGAACCAAAAAAATTTGAACAAACACATGAACAGAACAAAAACAATTGAATGAAATCAATGAAGCAAATTCATAAAAAAAAGATCAAAAACATAAATAGAACAAAAAAATTGAATGAAATTAATGAAGCAAATTCATACCTGAGGCTAAGACTCCATTGGAACACTGAAAGTGCAATGATGAAGGGAGAGATGGAGCACCACGACGGCACGACACTAATTCACTGAGAACCACACCACCGCTACCTACTAAGGATGACGCCGCTGAGGAGTGATGAGAACGATGGCGCTGAACAGTGAGAAGGACGACACTGAACGGCAACGAAAGGACGCGGGTGCCATGATGATGGAAGAGAGAACGGTGGTGCTCTGAGGTTAAGAACAAATGACGCGAAAAGAAATACTGAGAATGAACG
>NC_029791.2:22325695-22334200 GCF_000816755.2 Arachis ipaensis | reverse complement strand
TGAGCTGGACGGTGACGGCAAAGACCAGAGAGGAGTAGAGGCGGTGATCTGTGAAAAAAGAGAAAAGTGCAGAAATTACGGTTACAAAGTAAAGAAATTAGGGTGTGACAATAGAGATCAGAGAGGAGTAGAGATGGTGATCTGTGAAAAAAGAGGAGAGTGCAGAAATTACGGGAAAATGGATCCTCTTAATTTTTTTAACAATGAAAGGAGTAAAGTATGATCTCTCACTATTAATTTTATAAGTGGGATCAAGAATAAATTTAAGAGAGAGAGTAATGAAGGGTTAGAGATCGAATGCAGCATGTGAATAAAATTAGGATTACACCAAATAAGTTTTAAAAATATTTATACTGTAAAAAATAAATAATTACTATTAAATTCATATGGAATCCTATTTAGAATTATTAATTTGTGTGCATCAAAAATGCTAAAATGAGTGCTTATTAAAGACACACATCCAAATTTAACCACTCATCTAATTTAATTTAAATAAAAAACAAATCAAAATTACATTAATTTGAGTTTGTTTGGTTTCTAATTATGGCAAATAATATGGATCGAATCGGATTTTTTAATTTGAGTTTGTTTGGTTTTTAATTATGGCAAACAACATGGATTAAATCGAATTTTTAATTTACTTCTCAAAACTAATCCAATTTAATCCAAATCTCACAATGTGATATAATATTATTGTTTTACTATTATGGTTTAGATTTAATTTGTTATGTCATTGTTGGTTATTTAAAAGTTGAGATTGAGACTTGTTATGTATATTTAATTTTTTTTTAAATTTATAAACCCAAAAATTCAATCCAATCCCGACTACTTGAAATTGGATTAGATTGAATTGGATTATCTAGGAAAAATTATCAACTCAAATCGCACCACAAGTAAAATTAGTATTCAGATTGGATAAGAATTTGACTCAAAACCGATTCAAACCACACCATAAAAATCCCTAAATAATATTACGACAAATAATTAACTTTCATACTTATTGTTTAAAAGTTTTTTTCCTTATATAAAATTATAATTGAATATTGATATTAAAAAAATACATTGAAGGTTTCTGAAAATAAATTTTTCTAAACTGAAGAATACAACCTCCTGGAAAGGTGGTTGGCAGCAATCAACCTCAACAAGGCTCAATTTAGCTAATTTATATTCTTTCTGAATCTAATATTGGAAATGGATAAGTTAGAATTCTTTTGGTAGAGGATAAAATAACAATGAGTTATATCCTGCACTTGGCAGAATGAGGAGAAGGATGCACCGTAGATTTTTGACACCAATTTCTACTTTGCTATCGGGTCTCTTCACGATTGAGACAATTGCCTCGCCATTAGTTTCATATTATGTAATGGAAATATACAATCTTAATATTTTCAACAATACCCCTTTTTGGACACTTGGGCTCGATGTCCATATCAGCCTAAAAACAATGATATTATTTGAAAAAAATGTGAATGATTGGGACATCTACAAAAAACATGGATATAAGTCAGTAAGTCACAATCTATGAGAAATTAACAAGCGTGTCAAATGTTGAATTTACGGTGAAACCCTAATTGGATCCAGGCAGAGGAGTCTCCGTCGCTGGTAGGTAGGTTATTGATTCACCCTTCAGTTTCAAGGAAACACGTTTGATTTCATTAATGTAACCTTCAGTATGTTTTTAATGTTTTGTTGTTTGCAGATTTATCCAGGGCAAAATTTAGAGCAGATCAAGTCATAGTAATGTTGTCACGAAATTCCGTTTCTATGTGTTTGGTTGTTTAATTCTTTTTTTGTAAGTGGACTATACTCAAAATTTGTTATGCGTAGGCGTGCTAAGAAGAGGAATCGGCGGTGAACCATTTGGATGGGTCATTTTCTACTTCCAACCAAGATTGTTGTGCGGATGAGGATGGAGGTGACGCATTTCGTACTGGTGGAGATGCCTTTGAGTATGGAGCTTTTTGGGAAGAGGATTCATATCCACATGAGTATTTCGGTGACAATTTCTATGACAAATGAAAAGAAAGAGGCGCTGATGGTGTCGCCAAGCTCGGATGTATTAATTTCAAACAAATCACTGCAAGTGAGATTATGATATTCCATTTTCTGGATCTATTAGTTGTGTTCTCGTTTTACAGTTTGTACGTGAAAATGAATGGTTTTGCTATTTGGAAGAATAAGATTCGAAAAAATGTGAAGAATAAGCTGACACAACAACAATTTGTATGCTTTCGGCAGGAGTTCAGAGATATAGGGTCCAATAACGACGGCTAGTTACGTAAATGTGAGCCAAAGCCTGAGACTTGCTGCGGGTGTGAGGTGGAAATACGTGCTCATGTGCATGCGAAAAGAGGTAGATGGATAATCTTGTACTTTTAGGAAGCTCACAACCATGAGATGTTGGATGATAGACTAACCTATATGCTATCGAGGCATAGGAAGATGGATGCATCCGTCATTGATCAAATGAACATGATGCTGAAGATTGGAATTAAAACACCACTGATTTATTCAGCTTTGTGTAAAATGCATGAAGGGCGACAAAATGTTGGATGAGATGATGCCTTTGTGAAGTTGATGGGCATCCATTGATCAAGACATCCCCCCTAAGCGAGTTAAACCTCAAAATGGTCCCTGAGATTGGCGTCGTGCACTAAAATCGTCCCTGAGATTCCAATTGAACTAATTACGTCCCTGAGATTGACAAAAATGCACCACGTTAGTCCCTGCCCTATTTTCTATTAACGGTGTGATGACATGGCTTGATGACGTGACGTGTTAGTAACATGTGTCACTCTATGATTTGGCCACGTGTAATGGTATGATGATATGTTGACTAGTGACACGTGGCATGCTGACGTGGATGGTTGCGCCACGTGTCATAATGCTATTTGACCACGTGTCTATTTATGCCACATGTCGCAACAGTATTGGTCCACGTATCATCCATTATGTCATGATTGTAGATGCACCAAATTAGTCCCTCACTTTGCGTTAAGTGACTCATTTTAGCATGGTTCTGAAAACCGGACCGGACCGGTCGGTTCAACCAGAATAACCGAGAACCAGTTACCTAGCCGGTCCGGGTAACGTAGGAAACCGTTTGACAAAAAACCGGTGAAAAAATCGGTCGAACCGACGGTTAACCGGACGAACCGTCCGGTTTTTTGGCGGTTTAGTGGTTTGCAACTTCAATGCCAAACGACGTCGTTTTGGCTGTTTTTTAATAATATTATTTAATATTTTATTAAACCGGTTGAACCCCGGTTGAACCCCGGTCGAACCAGTGAACCATTAAACCAGTGACTTCACCAGTTTATTGACCGGTCCAGTTCTCGCAACCTTGCATTTTAGTCCCTAAAATTGAATGCCGTGTACCAAACTAGTCCCTTCACTAGTTTTTTCTCCTTTTTTCTAAAAATTCAAAATTATCAATATCTTTGAATCCATTAATTTCAATTCTATTTTTCGTATGTTATTTAAATACAAGTGCTTTTATAAAATATTTTTGCTCTTGCGAGTACCTTGAACCGCGCTATCTTGGAGTTGACGTGAAGATATTTCAATCACCCCCACTACCATCTCCGACCTCTTTCGTTTAGACTGAAGAGATCGGAGATGGTAGTGAGGGTGCTTGAAGTGCCTTTGGTCTAGCCCGTTTACACACAATAAAAACGTGTATTTCATAAGAACCGGAAAAAATGTGTCTAATCAATCATATAATTCTTTTTTATAATAACATATTTATATATTACAAAATTTACCAATATTAAATTAATATAGAAAAAAATTATATAATTAAAACTAAAATTTTAAAATTTTTTATAAAAGCACTTGTATTTAAACGATATGTGAAAAAATAGAATTGAAATTAATGCATCTAAAAAATTGTAAATTTTAAATTTTAAAAAAAAATGAGAAAAAACTGGTGAAGGGACTAGTTTGGTGCACGACATTCAATTTCAGGGACTAAAATGAGTCACTTAACGTAAAGTGAGGGACTAATTTGGAGCATCTACAATGATGACATAATGGATGACATGCGGATGAATACTGTTGCGATACTGTTCCGTACATGACAACAATTGCTAATATATTTTTTCAGAGAGAATAATAGAAAAATTCAAAAACTTCTTCAACTTTGTCTACAAGGTCATCCACACAAAGCAATGGCTCCTCCAATGAAATCACATTGGCTCCCAACTGCAATAACTCTTAAGAAAATGAGAAAGAGACTATTAGACTCTATGAGCGATTGTGCAGAGAGCATCCATGGCTTTTTTTGTCAAGAATCTGAGAAATGCAAGTCAATACCAAAGCTACGAAAGCAGTTTATAATAAATTTCATGCAAGTAAAAATGCGTCAAAATTCAGATAAAATAAAATTTGATAATTAAAGAGTATTAGAATGCAAAAAATTTCTATTAATACTGACCTCATGGTAGGGAACATCAATGTAATAAATACAGAAATTATAAAGTAACAAAGAAGCAGCTTCTGGGGAGAACAATGGACCTTAGAAACAAGATAATTTGCATAAAGACCCTGTTTTATTTTCAAAACTTCACAATTCTCAAACACATTTTTTCAATACAAAGACTCTGCTTTAATTTGCTTCCAATCCTTTAAAACATTTCTATAAAAAAAAGGAATTTTTTCTCAAGTTTAAAATGGAAATAAACTTCACAAAACTGAAAAAAATATACAAACAAGGACAAAAACGTAAATAGTAAGCTGAACTTTTACTTATTTTCACAAAGCTGGCTTTTCTTGATCCCACAAACAATCACAAAAACTAAATCTTTACTTGTTTTCACTGTAAATTCCTACAATACACACACATCTATAAATTAAATTAATTAAAAAAATAAACAAATAGAGATACAAACTCAGAAGATTAACAATTTCAAAAAAATTCTAAATAACTAAACAAACCCTAAACTCCCAAATGTTGAAAAAAATCAAAAGAAATTAATTAAAGAAAGAGATTTAGTACAGAAGGTGGCGACAAATGAGAGGTGGCAGACAACGGAAGGAAGAAATTAAGAGGATGCAACGATGAGAGGAGAAGATGTTGTTGGAGCTGGCGACGACACTGCAGGTGGTGTTGACGATTTTGTTAGACGCGAGAGAGACAACAAATGTGGCGTCCCCGAAGTCCAGAAGTGGAGGCGAAAATCGAGGATGAGGAAGAGGATGATGATGATGAGTGAAATATGCTAATCTTGTTTTATGGTGGTTAGTTATATTTTTTCCCTTTTTTCCTTACTTTCCTTTTTCTTTTTTTTTCTTTTCTTCTTTTTTTACATCATGCTTTTATGTTTTTTCTTTGAAAGTTTTTGTATATTTTGTTTGTCTTGAGCAAGTTTTAAATAATAAAGAAAATCTAATTGAAAGGAATTGATGAAACACAATAACAGTGGGTGCATGTGAATAAAGATAAGACCACAAAAAAGTGAATCTTGCGAAAAAGAGAAATAGAAATGTCAGAAACAAAAATCTAGAAAAGTATTATAATAATCCAATATCTAATCCTTGAAACAGTAAAAAAAGAGAGAGAATAAGGCTCTGAGCACCAATTACTAGAGCCCAGTTATGTTCTTGTGGTGCTATTGTATCAAGAAAAAATTTGGGTAAATAAATCTGATGGGTGCCTCATCACCCGATAACTTGGGCCAACTAGTCCGAACTTATCGATTGAAAGCCTGTTAAGAGTTTCCTTGAGACAAAGCCCTTAAAGTCCAAAGAGGCTTTGGGCATTTATGTTTGAAAATGAATATAACAAATTTATCTAATTATGTGCTTGTTTAATGGTATCAAGGAGAGACTTGGGCGATTAAATCGAGGGATGCTTTATCACCCAATACCTTGAACCAACTGGTTCAGGAGTATCGATTGAAAGCCCGTTAAAGAACTGTCTTGAGACAAAATACTTAAAGTAAAAAATTCAAGGACTTTCCATTTAAGCCAAAATCATTAATTCTGTTTAAAAATAAAACTACTTCTAAGGTCATGAATTGTAAGAAAGATTCTCATAGTATAATCCGGATTAAAGTTCTTTGAATATTAAAAGAAAAAACATAAGTATTCAAGATTCATCAAAACAAGAAAAGTCCACATGAGGTCTTATAGAAATATTATGAACCCAGTGTTATGTTTAAAAATTCAAACTTAAATCCAATTCCTCTCACTAAGATTAACTTCGTTTATTTTTCTTTTGTTTGAGGACAAGCAAACTTTTAAATTTGGTGTTGTGATGCCTGGTTTAGTGATTTTTTATCTTTTGTTAATAGTTTTTCTTATGTTTCACTTAAAGTTTTCATGTTTTAGATGAGTTTTCATGACTAACCATGAATATGGAGTTGTTTCAGAATAATTGTGTTTTCAGGATTTATTTAAAGAAATCAAGATAAAAGTCAACTTTGAGGATCACTGGGAGCATGCATTCACAACGTCGGGCGTGGTCGACGTGCATGGAAGTGACGCTAGGCGTGACACAATTAGTGCAAGACGTGGTGTGTTGAAGCCATGCATAGTCAAGGGAGAAGGAAATAACACTGGGTATGAAGGTGACGACACCGAGCATGAAGACCACTGGGAGGAGCTCTTGATGATGACATTGGGCGTGGAGCCTTGATGTTGGGCGTGAGTTTGAAAGCTTGATGGTGACGCCGGGCATGGCGTCTTGGTACCGGGCGTAGGGTTGAGAACCTGAAGGTGATGTCGGGCATGGAAGCTTGAAGCCCAACTTCAAAACCATTTCACTCTCAGGGGTTTTTTCGAAACCAAAAACTCTCCAAGGTTTTTATAATTAATGGTTGTTAAACTCTTGTAGAAAGACTAGGTGCTAGTTCAAGGGTTAAGTACGATTTTGGTCCCTAAGGTAAGGGCTGAAAATTATTTTCGTCCCCGGCCTTTTTTCTCTACAAAATGGTCCCAAATGTTTCAGTTTTTTTTAAATTGTCCTTTGGACGAAAATGTCCTTCTCCCTTCTTCCCCAAAATGCAGAAATAGAAGTTGGTAGATGCAGAATACAGAAGCAGAAGCATAATGCATAAGCAAAAAGCAGAAGCAGTGAAATAACAATAACAATGAAACAACAACAACTAGAAGAACAACACCACCAACAACAATGGATAATGAAATTAGAGCAACAACAAAAGTAAAACCAGAAGCAGAATCAGAAGCAGAAGCAATCCAGAATCAAACCAACAATAATAACCATTTCCTAAAATCCACTAACAGAAAATCAACATCCAACTAAACTAATCCAGAATCAAACCAAAAATAGAAATTGAAAGCAAACTAATAACCTGAATTATGAAAATAGAAAACAGAAAACATTCTTCTTCTTCTTCTTCTTCTTCAATGAATTCAGAAACAAAAATAGAAGAAATAGAAGTGAAACAGCATCATCTTCTTATTCAATGGAATCAAAAGCGTGGAACAGGTTCTCCGTGAGCTCAAGTTGTCTGCGGCGACCAGCCCAAATCCACCGCCGAGACTCCGCAATCTCCGCCGCTACCATCGTTTGCCTCTTCCTCCTCCTTTGCCGACAGCGTCGCATCAATCTCGGACCAGCTGCCTTTTTCAGATTCCTCGTCACCAAAGGTCGTAGATGCCTCGCCGCTGGTGGACAACAGGAGTGTTGTGACAGCTCCTCATTGGGGGTGAGCTCTAGTTCGAGGAGGTCCGAGACAGGGAAGGAGAGAAAGAGGGGAGAGGGTCGCGGTGGCTCTGAGGTTAGCGCGAAGGGGAGAGGAGCAGCGGCGGCGGTGGCCCTTACCCTTCTCTTCCCCACCTTCCCTTCCCCCTTTTCTTTCCCCTCTTTCCTTCCCTTCCCTGAACCAGCGTGAATTGAATCCATTCCCCCATATTCAACATTTTGTGTGTGTGTGTGTGTGTGTTTTTTTTTTAATTTAAGTTAGGGGTATTTCTGGAATAAAAATTTAAAATTTGGTTAAATGGACAATTTTAAAATAAACAGAAACTTTTGGGACCATTTTGTAGTGAAAAAAATCGGGGACGAAATAAATTTTCGGCCCCTACGTTAGGGACCAAAATCGTACTTAACCCTTAGTTTAATTTAAATTTGAATTGTTGTTTTAGTTTTCTAGAAGGATAAGAGTTAGTTTAAATTCAAGTTACTGTTTTACTTATCTTATTCTTCAAAGATAAGATTAGTCTAGATTAGGTTAGGATTTAGATTATAAATAAGTGAACAGAGGTTTATAAGAGGGAGCACATCACAAACCTTCATCTCTATCTTTTGCTTTGTTTTCCATTTACCATGAGTAACTAAATCCTTTTTGCTAAGGGTTAGAGGCTCTGTTTATGTTTTTATGGATTAGTAATACAAGCGTTTGCTAATTGGATCGCTTGGACGCTTCGAAACACCCGGCCGAACCGGAGTTTTCGAACGAATTAGAACGCCGAGACGAACCAGACCAACCAAATCGTCTAAATGATCTGGACCGCCCGGACCAATTGGGTCGCAGGGCCGAA
>NC_029791.2:22308412-22325671 GCF_000816755.2 Arachis ipaensis | reverse complement strand
AACTAGATTGCCTGTTATGTCTGGATGAACTGGACGCCTGGACGAAACCGGATCACCCGAACGCCCCGGACCACCCAGACAAATCGAAGCTCCCGGACGAACCGGAGCTCCCAGCGGATATACTTCATAACCAAATGAAGTGAAGTCGGGTGTCTATGTAAGTATTTTTTCTACCACATTTCGTGTATAATCCTACATAATCTCGAATGTTATCAGAAGGCTCGCCTGTCTTTGAGTGTGCTTTTGCGGAACTATTCTTAATTTATGCATTAATGACGATAGATGCATTCGCCATAGTTTTAGCATTACGGCAAACCGATAGCACGTGGATCTGAGCTGGCTGATCCTCTTTTGCTTGCGCATCACATGGCTTTCACGGTAAACAATAGATAGTGCATAGGCCGGGAAGAGGTCTAAATAAGAAAGGTTAGGTGATGGCTCGACGTGGATCCCTATTCTTATTTTCCTTTCTTTCACTCAATAGATGTATCTGGTCTGGTTAAGCATAGGAACTCCGTGGTCAGCACTTTACCCTGCTGCCAACAGTCTTTCTTCGGAATTCTAGACGAACTGGAGCACCTCAATCACTGACACAACACGACACAGACACGCAGACACGCAACTTTTAAATTCATATAAAACACGGGGACACGCCGTTATATATGAAAAATACAAAGTATTTTTTAGATAAATTATAATGATATTTTATTGATATTAAAATATAAATTAATTTTTTAATTATTTTTAATATTTCTATTTAATTATATAAAAATTTTAAAATATTTTTTTGTTTTAAAAAATACTAATGTATATTTTTTCTAAACTCATTTCAAAAATATATGTTAAGAATAAGGTTGCACACGCGATGGTATTTAGGTGTATCCAAGCATGTCCGGTAATTTTTTTTTTATTTTTTCTTAAGACACGATTGGACACAAAGAGTGACGGACCCAGAAAAATTTAGCAGTGGAGGCAAAAGTATAATAAAATTTAGGTATAGATATTTTTTTTGGCTTTCCACGATTCCCAACAAGTTAAGAACTAATCCATCGTGAATTTGAGTTTCATTTAAGAGTCTGAAATTGGCCGACAATGAGTTGCTACACATACGAGACAGAATTCGAACCTTAATACTTACTTAAGCGGACGATTAAGCTAATCACTTAATCAATCCAAATTGGTTTAGATATATTTAAAATTTTAAATTAAAACTATCTATATATATTGATAAGAACTAGAAATATACACACAATCATTATTATAATATTTAAAATAATAAAAATATAATTTCATACACATAGTATAATATTTAAAATAACAAAAAATATTTATCTTCTTTCTATTTTCAACACAATTAAATATTATTTTTTATATATATATTTTTAAATAATTATTTTACTTAATTATCAAATCTACTTATTATAATTTTTATATTATAAATATATTTTTTTATCTTAAATAATTTTTAAAAAATCACTAATAATTTAAGTTGTATTTAATTAAAAAACTAAGTTTTAATTTAATTATTAATTAATTAACTAATATAATAAAATTAATTATCACTATTTTTTGAGTTTATTTATTTATTTTTCATACTACATTGAGTGTAGGTCCGTTTCTAGGCACAAAAAAACACGCATATCAGACGAGTGTCGATGAATATTGTGTCTAAAATATGTCTAACACACAGACACAACAATTTAAAAAAATGTCTGTACTTCATAACTCAATACTGATAGAAAAAGTATACGTAGACAACATAAATAAACCAACTTTTTAAATAACTCTATTTAATTATTAATTTTAATAATTATTAATTTTTAATTTATTTCATTAATTTAGAATTTTCCGCATTAATTACGTAATTTGAAATTGTAGGATTCAGTGCAATTACCCTCTTTATCACCGTTATTATCATTGAACGTAATTCAACTATGTATTGCTCTCACTTAAGCTCCTACTAGCGCTGCTCCTTGGTCCGCCTCAGTCTCGCCGGTTGGTCCCCCATTCTTGCTAGTTGAAGGTTTATTCCGTCCGTCGCCTCTTCCTCTCGTTCTGTTGCCGTCTTTCTTTTGTCGACGCTGCCGTCCACCGTCTCGACGCATTTGCACCATTGGACTCCATTCACGACATCGCGAGTCCCCACCACGCAAGCAACGTCGTCCGAGATGTCGTTGCCGGTCACTCTACAGTTCTTCTTCTTCTCCTTCTTCTATTTAGTTTTGAATGATTCTTTTAACTAGTTGTTTATGTTTCTTTTTTCTAAATTTTGGATGATTCTTTTTATTATTTTTGGATGATTTTTCTTTATGTTTTGTATATTTTTTTTTAGGATTTGAATAATTATTTTTCCTATGTTTTTTATGTTTTTTTTCTTAGGATTTGGATAATTTTTATCTTATGTTTTGGTGTTTTTTTTAATTTAGACGTTTTTTTAAGAGGAATTAGGTTTTGCGTAATAAATGGATTAGAATAAGAAGAGGTAATTAATAATCATTAATGTTGTATTTTTTAAAAAATAAAATTTAAATAATTAATAATTAATAACAAAGGGTTATTGGATGTTTGATTCAATAGGATATCAAATGTTTATTATTCCTGATACTCGGATGGTTATTCTGAATAGTATGGGTGTATTGTGTTTGATAAATTAGTAATATTTTATCCTAAATGTTTATTTTTTTAACTCATATTAGACCAAATAAATAACTCATTGTACACATTGTACAAATACTCTATTAGCTCCCTATCAGAATTCTTTACTAAAAGAGGGTGCATTTTGATGTTTTATGAGTTTATAGTGAAATATAGAAATGGCTTTTGATGAATTTTCTTTATTCTTTTAGGAAAAAAAAAAACAGAAATCGCACTCAAGAATTTCAATTTTTTAAATTTTTATGAATTAAAAAAGAAATCGTGTACAACAATTTTACTTTTATTTTTTTAAAAAATAAAAATCACACCAACAATCTCCCTTTTAAAATTTATATTTTTTAAAAATACCAGAATCTCATCCAATGAATTAAAAAGTCTTACCCATCAGTTTCGCTCTTTATTTAAAAGAAAAAAAAAAGTATAATTCTAAAAACCGAACCAAACCGACCGGTTCAACCAGATTAATCGAGAATCGGTCATTCGACCGGTTCGGTTGAGTCTAAGAACCTCTTGGCAAAAAACCAGTCTGCGAACCGACTAAACCGGCAGTTAACCGGTAAACCGTAGAAATTAGCCGGGTTTTTTTCAAAGTTACCGGTTTGGTGACAACCTTCCAAAAAGGCACCGTTTTAGGTTTTAAAGAAAAAAAAAACCAAAAAAGTCCAATGGGCAATGCCAAATACCCAGCCATCCCACCCTTTTCTTTCTCTCTGAATAATTGAAGAACCCTAATCCCCATCCCATCTCACCCCTCTCTTTCTCTGTTCTCTATGAATTCTGAACTTACTATGAAGAGAAGATTGAGGAACCCTAATCCCCAAACTTCAGCCCGCAGCCACCAATCCATCCCTCTTCAAGGTCATCGCTGAACTCTTCTTTTCCAGGATAGACCGTGGGTGCCGCGTAAAGTGTGGAAGCTCTGTTCGGTGGTTCATCCCTCTTCTCATTATTCCACCTCTCGTTGCCATCGCAGAAAGGTGTCCTCTCGTCTCTTCTCCTCTCATCGTTCTTCGGTTGTCGTCTCTTCGATCTCTCTCTCTCTGTGTCTTTGTCCGAACTTAACGTCCCTTTTTGAGTTCTCTCTCTCGGTCTCTGTCCGAGCTCGTCTCTGTCCGAGCTCCTCCTTGCCGGCTGTTCCCATTCCTCCGTCGCCGTCAGTTTCCTTCCCTTAAACTGAATTTTGGTTATATGGTATAGTGCTGTACTACATTGTTTATACTGGAATCTCTGATTCTGAGTTGTTTATGCTATGATTCTGATTCTGGGTTGTTTATGCTGATTTTTTCTGATTTTGGGTTGTTGATTCTGTTTGCTGGATTTTTTATTCTGAATTGTTGATAGTGCTATGGTGCATGTTTCATTGCATTGTGCTGGACTGTTGGAATTTTCTGGTTTTGAGATGTTTATGCTATATTTATGTTTATATTTAGTTGTTGATTATTTGTGAAATTTGAATTATACTTTAGAAAAATTGTAAAATTTTAAAATTTATCTGCTTAAAAATTATTAAATTTAAATTTTTAAAATTATATTAATTTTTTAATAATTTTTTCATATATTTAATTATTCCGGTTGAATCCCGATTAAACCCCGATTAAACCTCTAAACTATTAAATTAGTCACTTCACCGGTTTATTAACCGATTCGGTTCTCGCAACCTTGCAAAAAACAGATATTGCACCAAGTAATTTTACTTTCTTGCAAATCGCCCCTATATTCTAGTAAAACGAGGAAAAATTCAATATTTTTTAACTTCACAAAATATTCCCCCATATTTAAAAAAATTGCCTTAAATGCATAAAAATATTAAAATTATTATTTTTAGTATTCAGCAAGATACATATTAGCTAATTTGTTTTAATAATAAGAATTTGCTGCAGTACTTTTCTTTATATAAAGATATTAGTAGAGCTAATCAATGATTTGAGATTCTATTTCAAAATTTTTAAGTTTTGAAAATAATTAACTTTAGTTTATAAGAAATTTGATCAAAGGATATTGGTAGTTTTTAATTTTATAAAAGGTACATGTACAAAAGAATCTTTTGTGAAAATTTCTCTTTTGCATTTTGAAGACACTGCTAACAAAATTTTTAAATTAACTATCAATTTCACTTTTTGATACTTTAAAAAAAAATGTATCAATATAAATTTGTCTAGATGTATACTGAATTTTTTGTTAGACTATATTATATCTAAAATACTAAAAACAAATGAAAATTAATTTAAAATGAAAGAAATAATATATTTATTATTATTATTAGAGAGATGATATTGTTATTCCTATTTTTTATAATGTCACTTCACAAATTATGATCATACATTTTTTTTGTGCATTATATATTTGTACTAATTTATAAAAAAATAGTATTATTGAAATAAGAGTAACAATATCCATTCTATTATTATTAGTTAAAATTAGTAAGCACCCCATTATTCTTGAATTTTAGCTGAAATCACTGTGTGATTAAAAGGTGTAATTCATCATGCCAACTTTAAGAGGTAGGAGCTATATATGTCCTTCCTTATCATAAATCAAATCGGCCAATTTTACCTTGAAAGAAGGAGATTCACTGTATTCATACGTATGTTGTTTAAAGTTAAACATTTGATAGATTTAGGAAAAGAGAAAAAGGAAAGCAATTATTCAATCAATTCGGTTCACTAAAAGGATGTGTATGGATCTATAGAAGTGAAAACAAAGTAGGTATATGGTCCAATCGAATTATTATAATAATATATGGATGAGTTGGAGTGTGAGAAAGGGAAGTGCCAAAGAATTGTGTATTATTGTTGGAATGGGAATCCATGTGAGTAACTGAGTAATTGGAAATAAGTTAAGGAAGATATGCCAGCTCCTTTGCTTGTGTAGCGTGGACATGTCTCCAATGTCTCTCAATCCCTCCATTCTTTTTAATCACTAATATATTTTTTTATTTTTATTCTTTTTTAAAATATAAAAAACTTAGCCAATTTTATTTGATATTCTTATTTTACTAGGGCCAATACATACATGTCTCCAACTTAGATTTATCAGATACTGTGAAATTCAAATTCTTTTTTTTATTAGCGGTGCCAATCATTTTTGGCCTTATGAACTATGAAGACTATTTATTCATGCAGAAAAGTATAATTGTATTGAAAATAAAAATTATAGTCAAATAATGTAGTTAAAATTATATATAGTAAAATTGAAAATATGGCCATATATTGCAGTACTAGGCTTTAACAAGATTTTATTTTATAATATATATATTGTTTTGTTTTATGTTTTTTATTTGATCCAACAAAATTTAAAAGTAATATATTTTGATCTTTAATTTATCCTTAATTTATTCCATTTAAAACTGAAATAACAGATTAAATGTGTCGATAATGAACCTAAATTGTTAACATGATAAGATGTATAATGTTAGTATTTAACAACCTATCACGTTAGCACTTATTAGTACTTAGTAGAACACATTAACAGTAATAATAATGACTAACATGGTTAAAATTTATTGGACAAAAATGATTTATAGGGAAAAAATGAGTATTTTTTTAGAATTATAGAGATTGAAAACTTACTTAAATCTTGTGGTAATTAACTTGATCAAATAACTTTTTTATTTTGATAAAAGTATAGTGGTTAAGAATAAGCCCACAAACGAACAATACTCCTATTATATCACATGGTCAACTAAATTTTACGGTAATTTTGTGTCAATCGACTCAATTTTAAGAATGAAGAGAGTGCCGGCAAAGCCTACAGGGCTAAGGTTCCTCCTTTTAGTGTGAATTTTTTTTGTAAATTATATTTTTAATTACATGTCATCGCATATTGCGGACAAATAAGTATAAAAAGACTACAATCATAGTGAACAACGTAAATAATAGATTAAAAAAATAAATTAATTTTAAAAATAAGATTTTTAATTAATTAATTTAAAATAATTATATTTTTGAATTTAAATAATTAAGATTAGGCAACGTAACTTCCTCTAAACACACCTTCACACTATGTTTCTTTCTTTTTCGTCGCATAGTGACACCACATCTTGTTTTCTCTCACTGTGTCATCAACCATCCGCCGTTCAAACCACCGCCGCTCCGCCTCCACAGTGTGCCGTCGCCGTCGGAGGGAGCTCTGACGCAAGGTACGATTTCGTTCGCGAGTGATGCGAGGTGCGCGTCAGTTCGCCAATCCCGCAATCATCGTCGATTCTCATGACGCCGTTGTCAATGTCTTGCGATCTCGTGCTGCCGCTGCCTGCTGTCTCGCGATCCCGACCGGGGCGGGGGCGTTGCTGCTGTATTATCACGCCCCTCTCCCGTGTTGCTGCGTCATGCCATGTGTTCTCCCTTTGCTGTTGTGGTGTCTTTCTTCCGCTATGATTTAGACTTTTTTTCGATGTGTTTTGGATGTTTTCTTTTGCTCTTAGCTGAATTTTTTTTATTGTATTAAGAGTTGGATGTTTCTTTTCATTATACTTGAATATTTTTTTGTATAGGATTACATATGTTTCTTTAATTTTGATGGATGTTTTTTTTATTATAGGATTGCAGATGTTTCTTTGATCTTAGCTGGATGTTATATGGAGGCGGCGCGAATGAGAGGAAGACGGTGGCACTGAGGTCTGGACAACCGGTGAGGACGATGACAGTGGCAGCATGATAGGGAAAGCAGCGGTGAAATAGATGCGATAAAAATATAATTTAGTACATGTGAAGGTGAACATAGATAACGGAAAGGGTAAAGCACTAAATTAGTCTCTTACGTTTGAGCGTAATTCTATTTTGGTCTTTAAGATTTAAAATGTCCTATTTGAATCCAAAAAAGTTTTATTTAGCTTTAATATAGTCCTACCGTGAGGTCAAAGTTTTAACAGCAGTACAAGAACAATGTCAATAATATGGAGAACAAGTACAAGCTCTAGAGACACAAAATCAGCTATGGATGCATCAATACATTTATTACTTATCATTCTTCTTACAATTTAAATGAAATATTTTCTATAGAACTGAAGAGAATGATAAATAAATATATTGATGCATTCACAGTTGATTTTGTGCTTCTGAAACTTGTACTTGTTCTCCAGATTATCAACCTTGTTCACTATGGTAGGACTACATTAAAATTAAATGAAAATTTTTTATATTTAAATAGGAGACTTTAAACCTTAAGAACTAAAGCAGGATTACGCCTAAATATAGAGGACTAATTTAATACTTTAGCCTAACAAAAAAATAAAAGATAAAACTCAAATTAAAAATAAAAATAAATAATTACATTAAAATATTTTTTTAATATTTAATGGATTTAGGATGCAACCCATTATTCACATTATTTGCAGCCCTATTGTCTAACTAGCGAAATTGTTAATCTACTTAATATGCCTTTACTTTAAGAAGTTTTAATTGAGTTTTTACCGAAATTCCTTCCTTTGTTCAATTCCTCCGTTTTAGTTAATAGTTTGACTTCTTGGCATGGAGGAACAATGCTTCCTTTTTTCTAATCATTTGTACCTATAGTTTGTTCCGATTACAACTGTTCATCAGCCATTACATACAATAATTGGTATAAAACACAATAATAAGTTAATAATATTGACCAAATATAAATTAAATTGATTAGCATTAGCATTATCATTATCAATTGATCAGATAATAATGCAAACGTAAGCCTTTTATTTATTTTTGTTAGTATCCAGATTCCTTGATTAGACATACGTGCCTAACATGCATATGTTCTAATTAAATATCCAAACTGAAACTGGGTTTAATCATTGGAAGATAGATCTAACATTTGGGTGATTATTAATTGGATGCGAACCGTACGGGACGCGTGTCCGGGTCGGGTGGAGGACGCGCCATTGGGCCGACGAGAGATCGGGTCGGCCTGACCCGCATGAGATTTGGGCCAGGCCGTAACAGTGCCCCCGACGCGTCAGCGATGGCCGTGGGGCCATGGGTGGCGCGTGATGTCTATACTCATGCGTTGTTGCTGGGTCGGCAGATCGTGGGAGGGACGCGTCTCTTGTGAGCGTGTCCCTTGATCTGCTGTGGCGTTTGTTTTCCGTTTCGGTTTCCGCGCTGGGCATTTAATGCTCATAATGACTCGAAAAATCCTGTGTGCAAAGACTATTTTGCCCCCGCTTCTTTTCGCGCTCCTTTGGGGGTGGTTTTTAAACAGTTTTCTTCCTATCCACCTCCCACTTTTATCATTTCTAACTTCTTCTCTCCCTAACATCCAAAGCTTCCTGCGTGAACTCCTTCCTGCTTCAACTTTCAGCCCAGATTTCCTTCATCCTTCCAGGTAATCTTCTGGCTTCTTTCTTCTGATATCTGCGTTATGCTCTTGTTATTGCGTGATTTGTTGTTTGCATCTATCGCATGGCTGATTTTATTTTGTTGAGAGGTTGTTTCAGTGTTGGGATAGGTGGGTTAGGGTAGGGGTACCATTCCAGGATAGTCTTTTTTGGGTGGTTTGTGAGGTAGGCATAGGTTTTTGGTCGTATCTGGTCATGATTTGAATTGAAAAGGTGTAGTTTCTGAGTTTTTTCGGGTTCCCGACCTCTTAGACTAACGGATTGGTACCCCGCTGTAGGTATGCCTCGCGTTGTCTCCCGGGCTTCCGGATCCGCTGCGGCTTATGACCCGTATGCTTGGGTGACTGACGATATAAGGAGTTCGCCCAACCAGATGGGCTTGGAGGAGTTGACGGAGTTCCGGCAAGCCGGTTACTTGTGTGGGGGTACTGACGAGGAGGCCAACTATGAGTCCATTGTCCCGCTTCCTCGCGAGCGTATTTATGAGCTCAATTTTCATTCTCCTCGCGTCCCCGATTGGATCTGGTTTTACAAATCCATGTTCACGCAAGTCGGTGTTCGGATCCCGTTTTCCGATTTTCAAATGGCGCTGTTGAATCGGATATCCGTCTGTCCGTCTCAACTTCATCCGAACAGCTGGGCTTCTATCCGCTGCTTCGAGATGGTTTGCGAGTATTTAGAGCTGCCGGTGTCGGTGGACGTCTTTCTTTTTTATTTCAACCTTACCAACCCCTCCAAACAGGGGAAGGCGAGAAAAGGCTTTCTTTCTTTCCGTGCTGCCCAGGGTAGGAAGATTTTTAGCCTTTTTGAGGATTCCTACCATGGTTTTAAGGATAAGTATTTTAAGGTTCGTCCCGTCAAGGGTCGCCATCCCTTCTGGTTGTCGTTAGAGGGGGAGCGCCTTATCCAGACTTACTGGAGCTTTGGCGCGGGGTCGAATCCTTTCGTGAAAGTATCGTACAAGAGGTTGTCGGCTGTAGATAAGAATATAGCGAACGTTCTTCTCGCTATCTTTGAAAAGAATCCTGTGAATCCCCATCTTCTTATGGGTGAACGGGAGGCCGGCCGGAGCTATATTCGTGAGTTACCCTTTTTGTTTGTCTGTTTCTTTGTCGTTGTTGTTCTTCTTTTCGGTTTGACGACTAACGTTCTTGTCCTTTATTCGCAGTGGAAATGTCTGCCACAGTGACCGGTCTCGAGAACCTGATGAAGACCTTTTTTGAGGGTAGTGATGATGAGAATGCCGAAGAAAAGGGGGCCGGCAGGTCGGAGGGTCCGTCAGGGGAAAAGGAGGGCCAGGCTTCCTCTGCCCAGGGTGAGGAGACGTCGGGAAAGCAGGGCCTAGGGGGTCAAGTTTCCCCTGCCCGGGAGGAGGGACCTGCCGACGGGAAGGCGACCCTCTCCCCCCATCCAGATAGCGACGTGGAGCTTATCCACACTCCTAAAAAGCGAAAGATGTCTTCCAGCCCGGAGGGGGTCCTAACCGTAATGGAAAGGAATTTTGATGCCTCCAAGTTCATTGACTCCCAGTTGATACCCGGGACGGAAGAGCATTTCCATGCAACCGAGCTGTCCGGGCAGGCGAGGTGGATGTATCGCACATTGCTTCGTGGGGCCGTGATAGCTCGGAAGGCTGAGTTTGAGCTATCCGGGATGGAGGCGCTTCGGAGGAAGCTTGAGTCTTCTGTTAAGGCGAATAATGACTTTAAGGCTCAGGTTGAGCTCCTCCAGGGTCAGCTGTCCGAGATGGGGGGAAAGCTTAACGCTGCCGAGGAGAAGTCGTCGTCTATTGCGGAGAGGCTGAAGGCGTCTGATGAGACCGTGGCTCGGCTTCTTGAGCGTGAGATGACATTAGAAAGTCAACTGAACGCCGCTCAAGGTCGGGTTGTCGCTTTGGAGGAGGAGCGGGAGCAGGCCATCTCGGAGGCAAAGGCCGCTAAGGCAGAGGCCGTTGATCTTAAGAAGAAGCTTAAGGTGGCCAAGGAGCAAGGGAAGAATGCCATCTTGATGACCGAAGATGCCCTGAAGGCCCAGCTGAAGATTGCTGCTCCTGACTTCGAGATCTCGTCTATTGGTGTTTTCAAGACTATCCAGGACGGGAAGATTGTCGATATGCCGAGGAAGTGAAGTCTTGTAACTTAGGATATTTTGTAATGTATTTGTCGAACAACTCGTTGACGCTTTGTCGTTTTGTTTGCCTTGAACAACTTTACGTGTTCGTTGAACGTTTTGACGCTTTGTAAGTTATCGTCGTTTGATTGCTATGATTTCTTGCTTATTTCATTATTTTGTCGTGTTGTCGTTTTCATGTTACCGTTTGTTCTGGGCGGGCTTATGTCTTGTGCCCGGATTGCCGTTTTCGTATTTGGTAGTAGTTCGGACCGATTCGGTCGCGTAGTCGTTGAATTGGTTGAGGCCTATGAGCCGTCTGGCTCCCGGGGTGATCAGTCCCGGGGTGCCGTTTTAGATTTTGGTCACGAGGGTCAGATATCAAGTAAGAGAGTTTAAACAAAACATTTGAACAAGTAAAAATTACTCGACAGTAAGTTTTTGACAAGGTAGGTAAACAAGTTGAAATAACATGTGGACGGGGCGAATACTAACTTTCTGGCTAGGCTATTTGGTCGTTGAGCCGGTGGGTCAGGAGTAGAATCTCTTTAGGTTGCTCGCGTTCCATGTTCTGGGTATTTCCTTGCCGTCTAGTTTTTCGAGTTTGTAAGCGCCCTTGCCGAGTACCTCCCTTATCCTGTAGGGGCCTTCCCAATTTACCGCCAGCTTGCCTTCTCCTGGGGTTGGGACGCCGATGTCGTTGCGTCGTAGGACGAGGTCCCCTTCTTCGAAGTCTCGTTTGAGGACTCGTGCGTTGTAACGCAGGGCTATTCTTTGTTTCAGCGCCGTTTCTGTCAGGTGAGCCATCTCCCTTGTTTCTTCGATCAGGTCTTTCTCAATCGCTTCGCTCATGCCCGCGAGGAGTAGTCGGGGGCTTGGTTCGCCGATTTCAACCGGTATTACCGCGTCGACCCCATAGGTTAGGCGAAAGGGGGTTTCCCCCGTGGCGCTTTGCTCGGTTGTCCGGTAAGACCATAATACCGAGGGGAGTTCGTCGGCCCAGTTTCCCTTCTTACTGTCTAGGCGCTTCTTTAGTCCAAGAAGGATGACTTTGTTAGCGGCCTCTACCTGCCCGTTTGTTTGGGGGTGTTCTATTGAGGAGAACTTTTGCTTTATCCCCAGGCCAGAGAGGAATTCCATGAACTTCTTGTCGGTGAACTGGGTTCCATTGTCCGAGATAACGACCTCTGGGATGCCGAAACGGGTTATCACCTGCCTCCACATGAACTTCCGGCAGTTGGAGGACGATATGGTGGCTAGTGGTTCGGCCTCTACCCATTTGGTGTAGTAGTCAATGGCTACAATGAGGTATTTGACTTGTCCTGGGCCGACCGGGAAGGGTCCCAGGAGGTCGACTCCCCATTGTGAAAAAGGACGCGTAGTCGTTAGTGAGCTTAGCTCGGAGGCTGGTGCTTTGTGAAAGTTGGCGTTTTGTTGACACTTTGTGCATTTTGTGACAAATTCCTTCGAGTCCTTCATCATTGTTGGCCAGTAGTATCCTGCTCGGACGAGCTTCCTTGCTAGGGCTTTGCCCCCGATGTGATGTCCGTAGCACCCTTCGTGGACTTCTCTAAGCACGTAGTCCGTTTGGTCGGGGTGTAAACACTTCAATAGGGGCTGGCTGAGTCCCTTTTTGAATAGTTGTCCTTGTATGATTGCGTATCTGGCCGCCTCCCTTCTTAAAGCTTTGGCCGCCTTCTCATCTTCGGGTAACTTGCCGAGTTCCAGGAAGGTGGTAATGGGATCTAGCCATGAGGGGCTCGCCCCCGTCAGGTGGAGGGCGACCGTTGGTTCCTTCACCATGCCCTGGATGAGCGACCGGTTACCCGATCCTGGCTTCGTGCTCGCTAGCTTCGACAAAAGGTCTGCTCGTGTGTTCTTTTCTCTTGGAACGTGCTGGATAATGACCTCCTGGAACTGGCTCATCATTTGCTTAACCTTTTCCAGGTATTTTTGGAGGAGGGGGTCCCGGGCTTGGTAGCTTCCGTTTACCTGCGAGGTGACGACTTGGGAGTCGCTGCATACTTCGACCCTCGTTGCGCCGACTTCCTGAGCCAGAACTAGACCGCCTAGGAGAGCCTCATATTCAGCTTGGTTGTTTGACACTGGGAACTCGAACTTGGTCGATTGCTCATAGATGACCCCTGCTGGGCTTTCCAAGATGACCCCTGCTCCTCCGGACGTTTGGTTGGAGGCTCCGTCCACATGAAGCCTCCACCGTGTGCCCGTTTCCTCGGGAGGATTGCCCGTTACTTCCACCAAGAAGTCGGCCATTGCCTGTGCCTTGATTGCATGTCGAGGTTCATACTGTAGGTCATATTGTGAGAGCTCGATGGCCCAGGTCATCATCCTTCCGGCCAAGTCAGGTTTTTGCAGTATTTGCCGAATCGCCTGATCTGTCCTCACGACTATTCGGTGACTCTGGAAGTATTGTCTTAACCTTCGGGAGGATACTAGGAGCGCTAGCGCCAGTCTTTCCAGCTTGCTGTACCTCAGCTCTGGTCCTTGGAGTGCCCTGCTCACGAAGTAGACGGGCTGTTGTGTCTTCGCTTCTTCTGTGACGAGGACCGCGACAAGCGCTTCCTCGGTTACCGATAGATAGAGGTAGAGTGGTTCTCCGGCTCTGGGTTTCCCGAGGACTGGTGGTGCCGCCAAGATTTGCTTGAAATGGTTGAATGCTTCTTCGCACGCTGGTGTCCATTCGAAAGTCATTCCCTTTCTCATTAAGTTGAAGAAAGGTATGGCCTTTGCTGCCGATGCGCCGAGGAAACGGGACAAAGCTGTCAATCTCCCAGCGAGTCTTTGGACGTCTTTGATGCAGCCCGGACTCTTCATCTGAAGGATAGCCTGGCATTTTTCGGGATTGGCTTCCACTCCTCTTTGAGTGATCATGAAGCCTAGGAACTTTCCGGCCTCCATGGCGAACGCGCATTTGAGTGGATTAAGCCTCATGCCGTGCTGTCGTAGGGACAAGAAGACATCGTTAAGGTCTCTCAGGAGATCGTCAGATCGGGCGGTTTTTGCGAGTATGTCATCTACGTAAACTTCCACTGTTTTGCCCAGGAGTTCGCTGAATATCTTATTCATCAACCTTTGGTATGTGGCTCCTGCGTTTTTCAGGCCAAATGGCATGACCTTGTAACAGTAGATGCCTCCTGGCGTTATGAACGCCGTTTTTTCCTCGTCAGGTCGGTGCATCGGTATCTGATTATACCCTGAATAGGCGTCCATGAAACTCAGATATCTGTACCCTGCCGCTGCGTCAACGAGCGTATCAATATTAGGTAGGGGGTAGCAGTCCTTGGGGCAAGCCTTGTTGAGGTCAGAGTAGTCTACGCACATTCTCCACCTCCCGTTGTGTTTTTTAACCAGAACCACATTCGACAACCAAGTCGAGTAATCCAGTTCCCGGATGAATCCTGCTTCTAAGAGGCCGGCCGTTTGCTTGGCTACCTCGTCTGCCCTTTCCTGCGACATTTTCCTTCTTCTCTGGGCCACTGGTTTGGCTCCTGCCTTTACGGCCAGGTGGTGTGACATGAGCTGGGGGTCTATTCCTGGCATGTCGGCAGGCGTCCAGGCAAAGAGGTCGGCGTTAGCCCTGATCATTTCCATCAAAGGCTCCTTTATCTCGTGCGGGAGGTTCTTGTTTATGAATGTGAACTTATCGTGCTCCTCGCCGACTCTGATCTTCTCCAAGTCTCCTTCTGGCTCTGGTCTGGGTCTGTCGTCTACCCTGGCGTCCAGGTCGGCCAGGAAGACTCCTGACGCTTCCTTTGATTTTTTCCTGAGAGAAAGGCTGGCATAGTCGCAAGCGACTGCCGTTTCCAAGTCGCCCCGGAGGGATCCCACGGATCCGTCATCGGTGATGAACTTCATCACCAGTAGTTTCGTACTGATGGCTGCCCCCAGATCGTTGATGGTCTTTCTCCCCAGGATGATGTTATAGGCCGTTGAATCTCGTAATATTACAAAGTCAGCCATGATTGTCCTTCGTCTCTGCCCTTGTCCCACAGAGGTTGGGAGTGTGATGATCCCATCTGGCTTTATGAAGTGGTCTCCTAACCCTACCACACCGTGCTGGTGGGTCGTCAGGTCGGAATCTCTCAATCCCAGGGCGTCGAAAACGTTTCGGAACATGATGTTTGAGTCTGCCCCCGTGTCTACCAGGATTCGCTTGACGAGGCCGGTTCCGACCCTAGCCGTAATGACCATGGGCGGACTTTCCGGCGCTTCGTCGAACCATTGGTCCTCCGGGCCGAAAGAGATAGGTGGGAGACCTTTAAGGCCCCTACTCGGTGGCGCGGAGATCGCTAAGACCTTGGCGTCTTTCTTCTGCGCCGATTTCGACCTCGGGGCGGTATTCCTGGCCGTCACCACGTTTACCACCGTGAGACCGTGGTCGTCACCCTCTGGCTCCTGTCGTCGTCTTGTTGGTCGGGATCTGTCTTCGTTGTCGTTGTCCCGGTTGCGTCTCCTTGGTTCCCTTATAAGGTGGGAGAAGTCGGCGAGTTTGCCTTCCCTGATAGCTTGTTCGAGGGCATCCTTTAGGTCAAAGCAGTCTTGGGTCTTGTGCCCGTAACCCTTGTGGTACTCGCAGTAGAGGTTCTTGTTTCCTCCCGTCCTGTCCTTCAGTGGTCGGGGCTTCGACAGTATCCCCTTTTCTGCTATCTGTTGGTAAACCTCAGTGATCGAGGCCGTTATTGGCAGCCACGACCCGGCTGACTTCCTCGTCGTTAATGTATTCTTTGGCCACGGATTGGATCTCTTGCATCGTCCAGACGGGCTTCGTGGTGAGGTGCTTCCTGAAATCCTCATTCGACAGCCCGTTTGTTAAGCACAAACTTGCTACTGAGTCTGTCAAACCGTCGATTTCCAAGCACTCGTCATTGAAACAGTCCAGGTACTTCCTGGTCGGCTCTCCGGGTCTCTGTGTCACCCCCAGCAAATTGATTGGGTGTTTGGCTTTGACAATCCTAGTTGTGAACTGAGCCAGGAAGGCGCGGCTGATGTCGGTAAATTGGGTCACCGAGCCTTGCGGGAGGTTGTTAAACCACCGTATTGCCGGGCCCGCTAAGGTGACCGGGAAAGCGCGACATCTGACCTCGTCTCCCACCCCTTCTAGGTTCATTCTGGCCTCGAAGGCCGTCAAGTGTTCTAGGGGGTCTTGTGTTCCGTCGTACTTCATGTCTGTTGGTTTGTCAAAATGTTTTGGTAATCGGACCTCGAGTACAGAGCGGTGGAAAGGGGTCGCTCCTATTATGACAGGTCCTCGGGCAGTTCTTCTCAACTCATTGTGCTCGCGATGGGGTTCCTCGTTGCCTCTGTTCGACGCGCGCCGCCTTTCGTGCCGAGCGTAGATGATGGGGTCGCGACTTCTTCTTCTGGGGCGTATCCGTTCTTCAGTACTCTCCGAGTCGCATTGGGGGCTCGGCGTGCGTCTCGAACGGCTTCTCGAACGGGAACGGGTGGGGCTCCGCTCTGGGGAGCGTTGGTCGCGCTCTCTCTCTGCCAGCCTGCGCTCTAAGTCTTGCATTCTGTGGCGTAGTTCTTGCATTATCCTGGCGTGGTTGTCACCCGTTCCCCCGAAGGGGCGTCTCTCGTGAGTCTGCGTCGCATCCCTCGTGGGCGACCGTTGCTGCTGCCGGGATTCCGTCGCGACGGCGCCTCCCCCGAGTATGGGAGGCGCTACCTCGGAGCCGGTCCCAGTCTGGACCAGTACGAAATCCATGAACGTCCGTTCCCACAGACGGCGCCAATGTTCGGTAAGTCGGGTACCGGACGGTTCGGGTTGAAACCCTGCGGACAACGTTTCGGATAATGGAGGGGCTCGTCATAAATAATTATTTAAAAAAATAAATTTAATTACACAATTATATAAAATATTTTACATTATTAATACATCAAAATTAAAATTTTTAAATATTAGCCAAAAAAAAAAAGAATTATGCTAAATTATGATTTAGACAAATTCATTTAATTAAGAGAACATCCATTTTCAAAAGTTTTGGGGAACCAATAAAAACATTAATTACTCATTTAATTTCTTATCACTCCGATACAAGAAATTAAAGTAGCCAGTTAAAACTCTTAATATAATCACTCACTCACTCCCTCCATTATTTTATTTTTGCTCTTTTCCTTTTATTTTTCTTTGTACCAAACAAGCAGATTATTATTATTTGTAT
>NC_029791.2:22300941-22308068 GCF_000816755.2 Arachis ipaensis | reverse complement strand
AATTTTTTTTATCCACATTAAAAAAAAAAAAAATTACTCACATAGACATACATGAAAAAGGGATAATGTTACTATATTTTTGACAATATCCAAGAATTGAACCGTTTTCCCAGATTCCGGCACCGGCCAGCGACTCAAAGACAGAAAAAAAAACTATGACAAGTCTTCCAAGATGCTTTCCAAATGCGGCTGCCAACTCCCGGAGCGGCCGCCATTACTCCGGCGATCTCTTCGCCGAGAACATCTTTTGTCTTTAGAAACAATTTCATTTTGAATAGGAACATTTTGGCGTCTACTGTGGTCAGAAGTCTCTTTATGATGATTACTTTTGGTGATAGATGATCCTTTCTTGCAACTGCTGCCATTCATGTGTCTTCTCTTATCAGCTGGTAGCGATGATGCCGGGATCAAGAAATATATGCTTCCCCTCTTAAGCTCCGTCTCCGGCGACAATATCAAAATCCGGCGAACCACGCCTTCAGAGCTTGGTTTGCTTAGAACATGGTTTGGATTTGCCTTCAGAACTTCCCCGGCTGTGATTGGACCTGTGATCTCTTCAACATAGCCATTCAAATGAACTATGCGGATCAAATCTAGTGCTCCACACGGAAGAACACAAGCCAAACAGCACCTTAAGCTATTACCCATTATTATTCTATCTATGAGTATATGTATATATATATATATATATACACACACACACCACAATTGATCTGGGTTTTGAAGATTTAATTTGATTAATCTTGTGGGGGAGTTTATTCTAACTTTCTACAAATGAAATATTGGGGAAGTGTTGGAGGGTGAGCGTGTATATATATTGGTGCCAACCATAGATAGGTGGTGGTGGTCATAATAATGCAAAAAAAATGTGGATTTAATAATTATTGTGGAGCTTGTGGATTCAAATTACGAAATTGCCCTTTCACGAATTAAATTAATTAAAAGTTTGTTCGTTTTCTAATAATAATCTTTTATTTGGTTTATGGAGTTCTCAATATACATCATATATATGGTTTCACATCACATGGCATATGATGGTGGGGTTTACTTCTATCTATCATTCAACTACTTATATAGCCGCCTTATTGTGTATATTGCTTGAGAATTATGTTGTGTGGTGTTATAGTAACCCTTGCCAACTCGGCTATGGAATCCTTTTTTTTTTTTTTAAATATCTGAAAATTATGCATTTTGATGGAAAAAATGAAATACGCAAGCTTAATGTGCGTTTTACCCTAACAGCGCAGATATATGGAGTCAAAGGTTTATCGAAAGTGAAGTAGCATGGAAAACACTCATGAATTGACACCATGGTTAGCCAAAATTAAAAGACATGTTTGCGTAATATAGTTCAACAAATAATTTCATCAACAATTGAATTCTTGATGTATGTATTCAAAATGCAAATTATGATCTTCATATTTAGCCTATCATTGTAGCATCATGACATGGGTATTAAATTGCTTTGTTATCACATCCAAACAAGGAAGATTTTTTCTGTGGGCAATGGTCAATAAATAATGCTGATAAAGAAGAGACTTGTTCATTATATAATTTAATTATGGATAATATTAGAAAATTAATACTATAGCAGTCAATTTCGACCAATATTATAATAAGTTGTTAAATAAATTTATTACAAATTCCACTCAAATGTTTTTTTCTTAAGTTTGAATTTCAAATGTTTCTTCTAATTGAGTTCTAAATGTTCTTATTTTTAAGAATTTTAAATATTCTTTTTGGGTTAAATATTAGATGTGCAATAATATTAGCTCGCAAGACTTTTCTCTTTAATTATATGATAACGTTAGGTCACATAATATTTGGTGTATGAGCATTTTTTCAGATTGCAAATTATGTGGGAATTTCAATATGTTCCCGAAATACTCAAACAAAAAAGAAACTGATTTATATGTTATTTGGGTGTCAAATATTGCTCAGGGTGTGTGGTTTATAAGTCCCCTCACGCTAAGGCTAGATGATATAAACGAACATAACTTTAAGTCCTGGCTGGAAAGTTTTATTGTGACAACTCGGGGGAAATTTTGATCAAGGTCGCATATGGAGTTTGGTTATTAGCACGGAACAAAAAATGAATTTTAGGGAAGGAAGTGAGGGATGAAGAACTTGTTTCTAAATCAATGTCGGTGCTTCAGGCATGCAAGAGGGCCACAGAGATAACAACATTCACAATGCAACCTCAAATGCTTCAGCCATCAGTAGCCGAATTGAGAAATGCCATAAAACCAATTTTTTCAAAAATTTAAATCAATAGAAAAAAAAAATACGTAAAGAGTTATATCTCTAATAATAAATAACTTATTTCGCGTCTTTAACTGTGAATAATGCAAGAGAACGACTGTCGCAGCTACGCCACAAACAGCGTTCCAAAATTGCGACGCCCATCACCGTCCGTCGCTCAGAAGCTCTCCGCTTTTGCAGCCACGCATCCTTGCACCACGTCTCTTCTTATTTTTTTTTTTAATAATGTTGGATGTTTCAACTGAAATTTAATCGGAATTCAACCGGTTTAAATAAATTTTAAATAAGATGATTAAAAATTCAATATATAATTTCAAATATTTAAATTCAGTAATTTTAATTTAATAAAATTTTAAATTTTACAATTTTATATAACAAATTATCTATAAAATGATTTTTTAACTAAACAAAACTCTATTCATCGTTAAGTGTTAGTTTTAAGATTTTCATTATAGATAGAGCTTCCAAAGCACATAAATACCACAAAAAAAGTCCCATTCGCGCACTACACACTTGATGAAATCTCATATTACAATAATCTTGCTTTCTTATTTACTACTACTACAAGATTTATATTTTAGGGACATGAACATCATAGATATTACGTAACCACAATTCACAACAAAATGCAAACATAGACTTAAAAACCAAACAGGGGGAATTAAGAAAAAAGTATCTTGTTTAACCAGTGATTTGAATGGGCTTAACATCAAGTTTCTTAACTTTTGCCTCGAGAACAATGACAGTAAGAACACCATTCTTTATGGATGTCTTCACCTGATCCATCTTGGCATTCTCAGAGAGCCTGAACCACCGCATGAACTTGCCACTCACTTACAACATCAGGCATATCCACATTAGAAAACCAGAAAACCAGCAACAAAATTATTCTAGAAAATTAGCAACAACATCATTTTAAAAAATCAACAACTCAGGATAATAAAAAATAATCAAAATCAGTAATTCAATACTATTAACTCAGCAAATCAAGATCACTAAAATAGTAAAATCAGCAACTCACTCAGCATTATTAACAAAAGTACAAAAACAAGCAAAAATAATTCAAGCAGTAGTGTTTACTAGAGGAAGGGTCATTGAGCTCGAGAGAGAGAGAGAGAGCTTCACCTTCCACAACGACGATTCCTGATGCCACCACGGTCAGTTCCACCCAACAGCCACAGCACCCTCCACTCGTTCGGCGATAAGACCTATCGACACGAGGAGATGGGATCCAGGAGAAGAGGATCAACAACGAGGCTGGACGTTGGCTGAGAAGAAGAGTTCATCGGCGATGACAGCGCTAGCACTGGGCGCTAGCTCCTGCTGCTGTTGGTTGAGGAGAAAGGCTGCTAGGGTTCTGTGGAGCACAGAAAGAGGGGATGGGTTCTGTGGTCTAGTGTACGTGAGTGAGAGAGAGAGAGAAAATGGGGGAGGGTTTATGTTTTTTTTTTTTAAATTAAAAACCGAAAAAAAAACCGTCCAGTTTAAGCAGTTTATCGATTAACTGTTGGTTCGACCGATTTTTTGTCAAACAGTTTTACATTTCAACCGAGTCGATTAGATGATTGATTCTTAATTAACTCGATTAAACCGATCGATTCGGTTCAATTTTCAGAATAATGAGATATTTCTTTTCAGTTAATTTTGGATAATTTTTTTAGTTTGTTTGCCGCCCAAGTAATAGTTAATTATTGTTAGCTGATAGCTCAGTTAGTTACCTAGCATGATTGTTTAAATTAAAGTTTAATTTTAATGTACTAAGAATGTAAAATGTTTTACAAAATTATCTAATTGTATTTATCTTAATAAATCGTCAATAGCTTGCATCTGGCAAGATAAACTCTGTCTTACTTTATTTACAATACTGACGTACAATTGTACAGTATAAGAGAGTATGTATATAATATGTTTGTACGTATTATAGTCTAATCTATAATATACATAACATGATGAACAGAATCTAATTATCATTTTCAACCTTCTAATTTCGATATAACGGAAATGAGAAAAATGTTAAACATACTAACGCCGTATGTGATAATTGATAAATTATAAATGTTAAAAGCTAAATTTAATTAACAATTAATAATAATATTCATTTCTTATTTAATTTTATAACATTAATTAAAGAAATGTTAAAATATATATATATTCCGTCAATTATATTTCATTATATATTTTGCTTTTTAGTTATTTATGCGTGGACCAATCCATAATAGTAATCAAGGATCATTTCCAATGCCATAAGCTATGATTGAATGGAATTGGGACCACCGTAGTTTGTCATCTTTTTATTATTTTCAAATAATTTTGTATGAATGACAGATGTATGTATGTTTATGTATATTGTTTTTCTCACATTAAATTGATGATGCCATGAACATGTGTCACCCTATATAGTACATACATGAATTTCATAGTGAGAAGTTTAATCCATGAATAATGTTAACAACACATTAATGGATAAGAAAATTCTGGATATGAAAGCGTGTGAACGCTAGATAGTCATTCAAGAATGGTGCTTCATTTTTTTTTTGTTGTGACTGAAATAAATTAAATAAAAAAAAATAAAACAAACAAAACAAGGAACTGTCTAAATAGAGGGACAGTCCCGTTTAAGACTACTTTTAAACTCCTTCCAAGGTGAAAGAAGCTCCACATGCGAAAGTTGTAACTTCATCTCCATCTTTGCCATAGTATCTGCCACCGTGTTTGCATCTCTCATAATCAAACGAAAGTCAACCCGCCAATTCCAATGCATGATATCTCTTATTTTGAGCACCAGTGGATCAATAAACCCAAAACCATCTTAAGTAACAAGATTAAATGCTTCCACACAATCTGTCTCACAAATAACATCTCGTTGACCCACATCCCAAGCTAAGAGATATCCTCTCCAAATAGCAAACAATTCTCCTTGAAGAATACTATTACTCTCAATCATTTCGTGAGTTATAGACTTTGGCAGCAGACCCACTCCAATACCAACCCACTTCTGGACCTGCTTGTTCATCTGGATTGTAAGAAAGAATATTATCTTTCAGATTTTGAGATAAAGGAGAATAAAGAGTATCCAAATGCCACCTACCAACCGACCAAATATCCTGTATCCGGAGATTCGAATAAGAAATGTGAACATAATCGATCTCATTAGATAACCGTCCTTCTTTCCTCCAGCTAGAAAACCAAAAATTCTGGTTCAAATCTCCAATACACCAAGCAAACCAATCCTTCAACACTTCCCAAGCCTTGCAAAGACACCACCAAATGGGAGAGTCCTTGTTCTTAGGATAACTAAAACAGTCATATAGAGATGATCGGTATTTGGCGTCCAACAATTGGACCCATAGCTTGTTTGGCTGCTGGAAGAAAGTCCAAACTAGCTTCCCAAGAAGAGCAATATTTACACAATAAGGATCTCTAATCCCTAAACCTCCATATTTTTTTGGAGTAACCAGTACCTTCCAACTAACAAGATTCAATCCTCTTCCATCAACTTGTCCTTTCCAAAGAAAATTCCTCATCATAGACTCCAATTTACTAATGATTCCTTTGGGAAAAATAGAGACTTGCATCTGGTACGTGGGAATAGCAGCGACAACAGAATTAACCAAGCAAAGTCTACCAGCCCGATTGAGTAAACTTCCTTTCCAGCTTGCTAGCCTACTCCGAATCTTATCCAGGACACCATTGAAAGCTGAACGAGTCACCCTAGAATGGCTAAGGGTAACTCCAAGATACTTGCCCAAGTCCTGGACAAATTTGATAGAGGATACCCCAGTGAAAACCTCTTTCCTTGTTGCAGAGACATTCTTGGAGCAAAGCGCTTTAGACTTCTCCACATTAATCTTCATCCCAGATGCTTTGCAAAAAGTCTCTAAAACCAACATCACATTTTGCACTTGTCTCTTTGTAGCTTTACAGAATAGAAGCAAGTCATCCGCAAACATTAAGTGGGATATTCTTGGTCCCCCTCTAGAAATAGCAACCGGTTCCCACAAGCCCAAATTAACCTGATGACTAATAAAGCATGCCAATCGCTCCATACACAACACAAAAAGATAGGGTGACATAGGGTCTCCTTGTCTAAGACCTCGGCTAGGAGTAAAGCCATTCAGACGACTCTCATTCCAAAGAATAGATAAGGAAGAAGCAGTGACACAATTCATAATCAAATTAAGTGTAAGAATAGGAAAACCAAAGCTTTTAAGGGTATGAACTAAAAACCTCCGGTCAACTCTGTCATAAGCTTTCTCCAGATCAATATTAAAGGCCAGTGTGCCTTTCTTTGATTTAGTCTTCTTCATAAAGTGGAGGACTTCTTGGGCAATAATGATGTTGTCAGGAGTTCCTCGTCCCGGAATAAATCCTCCTTGAAGCGGGCCAACAATCCCCGCAAGATGAGGACGAAGCCTATTAACAAGGACCTTCGTGATGATCTTGTAAACTACATTGCAGAGACTAATCAGCCTGAAATCTTTCATAGATACCGGTGATTCAACCTTTGGAATGAGAACCAGTAAAGTCTCCAACATTCTCGGATCAAGAGGAACACCGGAGAATGCCTGCTTAACCATCTTCCAAACATCAAGACCAATGATCTCCCAATATTCTTTGAAGAAGAAAGCTTGAAACCCATCCGAACCTGGAGCTTTAAAAGAGTTCATGTGAAAAACAGATGTTCTGACTTCCTCCATAGTAACTGGTGTCGTGCGATTATTGCAAGCTTCCTCATTCAGAGAAGGAAGAGGCACATCACCAAGGCAACCCAAATCAACATCATCCAAATGACAGAATAAGCTTTTAAAGAAAGACTCTGCTTCTTGACTCAGAACCTCTGGATCAGTTTCCCACACTCCATCCTT
>NC_029791.2:22289639-22292944 GCF_000816755.2 Arachis ipaensis | reverse complement strand
TTAAGGGTATGAGCTAAAAACCTCCAGTCAACTCTGTCATAAGCTTTCTCCAGATCAATCTTAAATGCCAGTGTGTCTTTCTTTGATTTAGTCTTCTTCATAAAGTGGAGGACTTCTTGGGCAATAATGATGTTGTCAGGAGTTCCTCGTCCCGGAATAAATCCTCCTTGAAGCGGGCCAACAATCTCTGCAAGATGAGGACGAAGCCTATTAACAAGGACCTTCGTGATGATCTTGTAAACTACATTGCAGAGACTAATCGGCCTGAAATCTTTCATAGATACCGGTGATTCAACCTTTGGAATGAGAACTAGTAAAGTCTCCAACATTCTCGGATCAAGAGGAACACCGGAGAATGCCTGCTTAACCATCTTCCAAACATCAAGACCAATGATCTCCCAATATTCTTTGAAGAAGAAAGCTTGAAACCCATCAGGACCCGGAGCTTTAAAAGAGTTCATGTGAAAAACCGCTGCTTTGACTTCCTCCATAGTAACTGGTGCCGTAAGGTTATTGCAAGCTTCCTCATTTAGAGAAGGAAGAGGCACATCACCAAGGCAACCCAAATCAACATCATCCAAATGACAGAATAAGCTTTTATGAACATTATTGTCACCCAACAAAATTAATTGAAGACACAATTGATATATCATATAATTTTTTTAATCCTACTAATTAAATAAATCGTTATTAATTAAATTTTCAAGCAAGTATTTAAAAATTTCGAAGAAAAGGATATATAAAAAACTAGCGTCCTTTCTTCTTTTTAATCTGAACTTCTAGATTGATAAATATTAATGATAAATTAAGTCAATTTGATGGGAATATTGTGATTGTCTTTGTTTATGGTAACTACACAGTCAATAAAAGAAGAATCATGTGAAATGAATTTATAGAGTTGAAAAATATACTGTTGGTGCCATTTGTTGTGGTGAGTGATTTTAATGAAGTTTTATGTATTGAAAAGAGGAGTAGTAGAAGAAGGATGTGGTGGGTATGAAAAAATTCAGTAATTGAATGTAAGATATGAGTTTGATAGACCTTTCTCTTCAAAGAAAAAAATTTACTTGAAGGAGGAGAACTCAAGCTAGTAGACTTGATAGAATATGTGTTCATCTTTTATGTGGTTGTAAAAGTTTCCAGAGTTAAAAATAGAGGTAATGAAATGTTTAATTTATAGTCTGATCATGTATTGTTATGTTTGTTGACGGATAGACAAAATTAGGAACTAAGGCGGTTTTAATCTATTGACCTTTGGTTTACTAATTTGAAATTCTTACTAATATGGATGAAGAATGGAGAAAATTAGGTGATGTGTTTAAGCATGAGAAACTAAAGCTGATTAAAAAAAGTATCTCGAAATGAAATAGAAAAATTTTTGGCAATATAAATGATAAGATTAGGAGATTTGAAGAGAAAATTGCAAAAGTGGAATTACAATTACAAGAAAATTTTGAAGTGGATGTAAACTTAAGTAGATGGAAGATATTGACAGCTCAACTCGAGTTGTGGTATAAATAAAAAGGTGAGTATTAAAAACAAATATTAAGAGAGAAGTATACTAAAGAAATGGATAAAAATACCAAATATTTTCACATTATGGCGACTTTAAAAAACAGGAAGAAACAAATAAAGGAGATTAAAATTCGCAGCCGAAGATTTTCAAGGAACCGAAGAGGATTAAAAATAAAGCAAGAAAATTTTTCAAAAGACTTTACCATAAAAAAAAGATGCCAGAGATAAGAATTCAGAATGGATTGGTGGCAAAACTATCAGAGGTATAATCCAAAGAATTAGAGATAATACCAACTTACGATGAAATAAAGCAGGAGGTTTGGAGTTGCGGTTCTACCAAGGCACCAGGTCTCAATGCCTTTAAAATGTTTTTCATTAAGAATGCTTAGAGAATAATCAGAATTGAATTTTCTGAGCCTATGCTGGATTTTTTCAAATTAGGGTTCTTTTCTAGAAGCCTAAACATGACTTGGGTGACTCTAGCTTCAAAGGTTGATACTCTAGAAGAGATGAAGGATTTTAGGTCAATAAGCATGATTGGGAGTGTAAATAAAATGATAGCTAAGATATTGATTTTCAGAATGAAGAAGGTAATAAGCACACTAGTAGAAAATGTACAATCTGCGTTCATTCAAAATAGACATATCCTAGATGGTGCCATAATTGCATGCGAAATAGTGGCTTGGTTGATAAAAAAAAGAGTGAAATTATTATTAAACTTGACTTCAAAAAAACTTACGATTAGATGATCATTTGTGCATCAAGTACTAAAAAGTATGGATCTTGGAGAAACTTGGAAGAAATAGATTAATGACTTGCTTAATATGATGGCAATGTTGGTTATTATAAATGGATCCCCTATGGAAACTTTTGCTATGAAGAGGGGATTGCGTCAGGGTAATCTAATATAACCGTTCATGTTTATCTTGGTGGCTGAGACTTTAAATCAAATGCTAATAAGAGCTAGAGAGATAAAGCGCATTGCGGTCCTAGAGACAAGGTGCTTTTATCTCATTTACAGTTTGCTGACAATACAATTTTGTTTTATCCACCAGAGAGAAGAGTCTTGAGGAATTATAGAAGGATTTTGACGTGTTTTGGGATGATGTCAGGCATAGTGATAAACTATCAGAATTCAATGCTCATTCCAATCAATGTGACTAAGGATCAAGCAATTTCTCTAGCTGAGGCGTTGAACTGTTCGGTTGGTAAACTACCAATCAAATATTTGGAAACACTATTAGGAACGAATCTCAAGCGGGTGAAACCATGGAAGTCGATCATTGAGAAAAAGAAAAAAAAAACTATCCACAAAGAAGTCGGGTTTGTTATCTAGAGCGGGGGAGGTTGATAATCATTAGGACAATCATAAAAAAGTTACCAATGTATTATTTGAATTTGTTCAAACTTTTCAAAGTTACTGCAAAAAAGATTATCACCTTATAATAAATTTTTTTTTGGAAATCTAAGTATGGGAGAACAAAATTACCAACAGTTAGCTAGAGTGCAATTCAGAGGCCTGAAGAGTATTGAAGATTGGGTGTTGGAGACAATTATCATAAAAAAATATAGTCTTATTATTTAAATGGTGGTGAGATACTCCAACGAGGATAAACCAATGTGAAAGAGAATTGTAGCTTCGTGCAATGGGGCCCATTTAGCCAATCCGGTTCATGAACATAATACACTAAAATCTGTTAGCCCTTAGAAGAACATCATAAATAGAGTTCAAAATAACCAGTTGTGCAAGGAGTTAAGCACGACCGGGTTGAGATTATGGGTAGGAAACA
>NC_029791.2:22276808-22288063 GCF_000816755.2 Arachis ipaensis | reverse complement strand
AAAACCAAAGCTTTTAAGGGTATGAGCTAAAAACCTCCAGTCAACTCTGTCATAAGCTTTCTCCAGATCAATCTTAAATGCCAGTGTGTCTTTCTTTGATTTAGTCTTCTTCATAAAGTGGAGGACTTCTTGGGCAATAATGATGTTGTCAGGAGTTCCTCGTCCCGGAATAAATCCTCCTTGAAGCGGGCCAACAATCTCCGCAAGATGAGGACGAAGCCTATTAATAAGGACCTTCGTGATGATCTTGTAAACTACATTGCAGAGACTAATCGGCCTGAAATCTTTCATAGATACCGGTGATTCAACCTTTGGAATGAGAACTAGTAAAGTCTCCAACATTCTCGGATCAAGAGGAACACCGGAGAATGCCTGCTTAACCATCTTCCAAACATCAAGACCAATGATCTCCCAATATTCTTTGAAGAAGAAAGCTTGAAACCCATCAGGACCCGGAGCTTTAAAAGAGTTCATGTGAAAAACCGCTGCTTTGACTTCCTCCATAGTAACTGGTGCCGTAAGGTTATTGCAAGCTTCCTCATTTAGAGAAGGAAGAGGCACATCACCAAGGCAACCCAAATCAACATCATCCAAATGACAGAATAAGCTTTTATGAACATTATTGTCACCCAACAAAATTAATTGAAGACACAATTGATATATCATATAATTTTTTTAATCCTACTAATTAAATAAATCGTTATTAATTAAATTTTCAAGCAAGTATTTAAAAATTTCGAAGAAAAGGATATATAAAAAACTAGCGTCCTTTCTTCTTTTTAATCTGAACTTCTAGATTGATAAATATTAATGATAAATTAAGTCAATTTGATGGGAATATTGTGATTGTCTTTGTTTATGGTAACTACACAGTCAATAAAAGAAGAATCATGTGAAATGAATTTATAGAGTTGAAAAATATACTGTTGGTGCCATTTGTTGTGGTGAGTGATTTTAATGAAGTTTTATGTATTGAAAAGAGGAGTAGTAGAAGAAGGATGTGGTGGGTATGAAAAAATTCAGTAATTGAATGTAAGATATGAGTTTGATAGACCTTTCTCTTCAAAGAAAAAAATTTACTTGAAGGAGGAGAACTCAAGCTAGTAGACTTGATAGAATATGTGTTCATCTTTTATGTGGTTGTAAAAGTTTCCAGAGTTAAAAATAGAGGTAATGAAATGTTTAATTTATAGTCTGATCATGTATTGTTATGTTTGTTGACGGATAGACAAAATTAGGAACTAAGGCGGTTTTAATCTATTGACCTTTGGTTTACTAATTTGAAATTCTTACTAATATGGATGAAGAATGGAGAAAATTAGGTGATGTGTTTAAGCATGAGAAACTAAAGCTGATTAAAAAAAGTATCTCGAAATGAAATAGAAAAATTTTTGGCAATATAAATGATAAGATTAGGAGATTTGAAGAGAAAATTGCAAAAGTGGAATTACAATTACAAGAAAATTTTGAAGTGGATGTAAACTTAAGTAGATGGAAGATATTGACAGCTCAACTCGAGTTGTGGTATAAATAAAAAGGTGAGTATTAAAAACAAATATTAAGAGAGAAGTATACTAAAGAAATGGATAAAAATACCAAATATTTTCACATTATGGCGACTTTAAAAAACAGGAAGAAACAAATAAAGGAGATTAAAATTCGCAGCCGAAGATTTTCAAGGAACCGAAGAGGATTAAAAATAAAGCAAGAAAATTTTTCAAAAGACTTTACCATAAAAAAAAGATGCCAGAGATAAGAATTCAGAATGGATTGGTGGCAAAACTATCAGAGGTATAATCCAAAGAATTAGAGATAATACCAACTTACGATGAAATAAAGCAGGAGGTTTGGAGTTGCGGTTCTACCAAGGCACCAGGTCTCAATGCCTTTAAAATGTTTTTCATTAAGAATGCTTAGAGAATAATCAGAATTGAATTTTCTGAGCCTATGCTGGATTTTTTCAAATTAGGGTTCTTTTCTAGAAGCCTAAACATGACTTGGGTGACTCTAGCTTCAAAGGTTGATACTCTAGAAGAGATGAAGGATTTTAGGTCAATAAGCATGATTGGGAGTGTAAATAAAATGATAGCTAAGATATTGATTTTCAGAATGAAGAAGGTAATAAGCACACTAGTAGAAAATGTACAATCTGCGTTCATTCAAAATAGACATATCCTAGATGGTGCCATAATTGCATGCGAAATAGTGGCTTGGTTGATAAAAAAAAGAGTGAAATTATTATTAAACTTGACTTCAAAAAAACTTACGATTAGATGATCATTTGTGCATCAAGTACTAAAAAGTATGGATCTTGGAGAAACTTGGAAGAAATAGATTAATGACTTGCTTAATATGATGGCAATGTTGGTTATTATAAATGGATCCCCTATGGAAACTTTTGCTATGAAGAGGGGATTGCGTCAGGGTAATCTAATATAACCGTTCATGTTTATCTTGGTGGCTGAGACTTTAAATCAAATGCTAATAAGAGCTAGAGAGATAAAGCGCATTGCGGTCCTAGAGACAAGGTGCTTTTATCTCATTTACAGTTTGCTGACAATACAATTTTGTTTTATCCACCAGAGAGAAGAGTCTTGAGGAATTATAGAAGGATTTTGACGTGTTTTGGGATGATGTCAGGCATAGTGATAAACTATCAGAATTCAATGCTCATTCCAATCAATGTGACTAAGGATCAAGCAATTTCTCTAGCTGAGGCGTTGAACTGTTCGGTTGGTAAACTACCAATCAAATATTTGGAAACACTATTAGGAACGAATCTCAAGCGGGTGAAACCATGGAAGTCGATCATTGAGAAAAAGAAAAAAAAAACTATCCACAAAGAAGTCGGGTTTGTTATCTAGAGCGGGGGAGGTTGATAATCATTAGGACAATCATAAAAAAGTTACCAATGTATTATTTGAATTTGTTCAAACTTTTCAAAGTTACTGCAAAAAAGATTATCACCTTATAATAAATTTTTTTTTGGAAATCTAAGTATGGGAGAACAAAATTACCAACAGTTAGCTAGAGTGCAATTCAGAGGCCTGAAGAGTATTGAAGATTGGGTGTTGGAGACAATTATCATAAAAAAATATAGTCTTATTATTTAAATGGTGGTGAGATACTCCAACGAGGAATGTGAAAGAGGAAAGAGAATTGTAGCTTCGTGCAATGGGGCCCATTTAGCCAATCCGGTTCATGAACATAATACACTAAAATCTGTTAGCAGAACATCATACATCATAAATAGAGTTCAAAATAAGGAAACAAAAAAAAAAAAAAAAAGAACTAGATTTTGGGAGGATAAGTAGTTGAGGGAAGTAAACCTAAAAGAAAAGTTTTCAAGACTCTACATTATCTCTACCCAACATTTAGAATCTATTATAAATTGTGACTTTTAGGATGACTTTCAATAGTTTTAGAATCTGAGATAGTAAAAATGTTTCTTTGAATGAGAGTGCAAACACCGTAAAAAATTACACCTTTTATTACAAAATATTATTTTAAAGAGTATATACCCATTTTGGTCCTCAAAGAATTTCAGATTGGATAGTTTAGTCCCCAACTAAAATTAATTACTCGATTGGTCCCTAACAATTAATTTCGTCAGTCACTTGGGTTCTTTACTCCGTTAACTCTAACGGAGGACAAAATAGTCCCTGACAACTCTAACAGGGGACAAAATGGTCCCTGGTCTTCTCTGTTCGGAAGCGACACTGTTCTCTCCCAATTTCCATCATATCTCGAACAACACTAGCAGTTTAACACTGTAACTTCAAACTACACAATGCACACTCTATAAATTTAATGTTCACAAGAAAAAAAATTCTCAACTTGTTCTCAACCAATTCATATTCAGGAAACTAATGCCTATGTCTCTCAACTAGTTATCGTCTTCGATGGATGCCATGAATCTAGACAGCAAGTCTGATTTGTTAAGACCCGTCATCGTCGTTGCCATCTCCCTCTTCCTCTTCCCTATCATCTCCACGACCATATTGTCCACCACTCCGATCGCTTCCTTCAGCTTCTTCTCCAAACCAATGTTCAGTAATCGCTTCAGTTTCCATATGAGCGGCAACGGCGACATTGCTCGTTGTACTAATAGCTTGGATGCGAGGTCGAAGCTGTCTGCCAACTTGGACTCTGAAAAAGAAGGAATGAAGCACTCGGTGTCTATTTCAAATGAGAATTTGCATATGATGTCGAAGGAGAATCTTTTCATGGTGTTCTAATGTCCAACAATCTATATTGCTTGCTAGAGAGTGGAAAAAGGCGTGCCCTTAGAATAGTTGTGGAACTTGGTTTTGAGGATGTCGTGGACGTGTCCAGGTTGGAGGTGATGTTATCGAAGATGTGAAAGTGGATGTTTTTGGTGGGTGAAGTGCAGAGGAGGTGGATGTACCAGTAACAAAGATTTAAGAAGTGTGTGGTCCATGACATGTTGAGGTAGGTGCGATACGTGTGACAATTACACCATAGCTTAATCTTGGAGCTAAAGAGGAGGAAGAAAAAGATGAAAAAGAAGATGTGAAGGTGAAAAAGGAGAGTATGAATATTAAGATTATGCGAGATATGATAAAAATTGGGGAAGAACAGTGTCGTTTTCGAAAAAAGGGGTCAAAGATCATTTTGTCCCTTGTTAAAGTTGTTAGGGACTATTTTGTCCCTTGTTAGAGTTGTCAGGGACTATTTTATCCTCCGTTAGAGTTAACGGAGTAAAGGACCTAAGTGACTGACATAATTAATTGTTAGGGACCAATTGAATAATTAATTTTAGTTGGGAATTAAAGTGTCCAGTTTAAAATTCTTTGAGAACCAAAATGGGTATATACTCTATTTTAAATGCAAGTACTCAAGACAAGCTTATATGGAGTTATTCGAGGGATGAGAGCTTCTCTATCAAGTTATATTCACAAAGTTTATGGTGCCGAAATTATTGAGTTTTTCAAAATCACATTATACCTATAAAAATATTTGAAAATAAGTGGAACCACCAAGAATCGAGATGATGGATTGATTTGTAGTGTTAGACAAGCTTAATACTATGAAAAGGCTAGCTCGGATCGTTTTACTCACAAATAAGGTGACTTGTATTATGTGTGGATTATATGAGAAGGATGATGAACACCTATTTATTTATTGTAATTATGTATCGTGCTTGTAGTATGAGACAATAGAATTAACAAGAATTAAGTGGGTTGGACAAAAGGAAGTTAGAGGTTTTTTTTAATCTTGGTATGAATAAGAGGGTGTGAGAGGGAGTAGAAGAAGATGGACAAATATATGGTTTGTAATAGTTTGGGTGATATGAAAAATAAGAAACAAAAAAATCTTTAAAAATAAAGAGACTATTTGAATAGAGGAATGAGAGATTATTATGAATTATTTGAAGGAGTGGGAGATGCTTAATAAAAAAAATAAATTCTTGAAAAATACATGTAAGAATGATACTAGTGAATGTGTTGTGCCTCCTGTCATGGTGAATTACAAAATGTCTTAGTAAATTTGTGTTGAATTATTTCAAAATAATGTATGACAGTTAGTGAGTATCTATTAAATTATGCAAATAAACTAGTTGTATTGATATGTGAGTTTCTAAATGCATGTTGAGAAACAAAAATTTTGGTGTAAGGTGTTGAAGTTGTTATCTAATGCTTGTTGGAAGAATACAATCCATTGTTAGATCATGTTGTTTTTAAATCTAATGATGCTTGTTTGGTGGATTGAGCAAAAAGTGAAAGAAGATAACTATTAGAGTTTAAATTTTGATAGGAATAGTCTGAACAACTTGCTCCACCAATTCAACTGCGTCAATGTTTAATATGTCTATATATATATATAACTACTTCAACAATTGGGTAAAAATTGCAAATGACCAAATTGTTAATAATGTTACTTAGTACTAATTAATCTTTGAAATTGTTTTATGATATAATTTTAGAATTTTTATCAGAAATAAAATAAAAGAAATAATTATTTTTTTATATCTGATTTTTTAACTTTAATTTTTTAAATATGATTTTTTTTTTTGGATTTAAGGCAAGTTCGCAGCACTCTTCCGACAAACTCTATATTTTTTTTATAGAGTTCGCCTAACCTGCGGCTTCACTTCAATTTTTTCGGAAATTCACGAAACTCAAATTTTTAAGTCATTATTATCGTATCCAAGAGTACACAAAAATATACAGACAATAAGCATAACTTCTTCAACATGACTGGCGACAATGACAACCATTATGATCGTCTCCAGTAATACACAGATACACAGGAATAAACCATATTTAAAATTTTTTTTTCATTATAAATTAAAAAAATTATTTTCTCAATAAAAATATGACTTATTCCCGTGTACTCTTGTGTACTCCTATGTACTCTAGAGATTAGCTTAAGAATTTGAGTTAGCAATTTTCTTTTAGAATTTGAAGTGAAGTTCGCAGGCGATTAGGCGAATTCTATAAAAACTATAGAGCTTGAAAGAAAAAATCGCATCTAAAAAATTAAAGTTAAAAAATAGGATTTTAGAAAATAATAATTTTTTATTTTATTTCAGAACAAAATTCCTATAATTTTGTTAGTTGAATTTTTTTTGTTTATATCCAATTTAAAAGTTTTTTGATAGTAATACTGTAACAACCGTCCTTCACACCTTCTAGAACAAGGAGGCATTAAAAAAAAAAGTAGAAAATTATGCTTTTTATTTCTATATTTGGTATGTATTATGCTCTATTATTATTTTTACTATCTATGCATGTTATCATATTTCGGTGTCTTATGGCATTAATTATTTTTTTTCTTCTGCTTTATCTATCTCATGTTTGTTCATTATGTTATTCGTGTCCTCTTAAGTCATTAGTACATGCCTTCTTATAAGTTTTATTCAATTTTTTAAGATGTCCTATTTTTATTATGTGCATTTATATGATCTTTTAGTTTATGCCATTTTATTATTAATGTTCCTTTAGGGTGGAGAGTACCTACCCTTTTTATAAGTTTTATTCAATTATTTAATATGCCCTATTTTCATTATGTGCGTTACATACACTCTTTATAAATTTTATTCAATTATTTAATATGTCCTATTTTCATTATGTGCATTTATATGATCATTTAGTTTATGCCATTATATTATTAATATTTCTTTAGGGTCGAGAGTACATATCATTTTATAAGTTTTATTCAATTATTTAATATGTCCTATTTTTAGTATGTACGTTTATATGTTCTTTTAATCTATGTCATTATGTTAAATGCCCTATTTTATGTACTTTAATATGATCTTTTAATTTATGTCATTATGTTACTAATATCTCTTTAATTAGAGAGTACATGCATGCCATATAACTAGAGTCTCATTATTTCACATGTCTTTTTTATCATCATACTAGTATATGTTTCTGTACACGGTACGGAATAATTAATAAAAATATTATAATAAACTCAAGCTAGTAGACTTGATAGAATATGTGTTCATCTTTTATGTGGTTGTAAAAGTTTCCAGAGTTAAAAATAGAGGTAATAAAATGTTTAAAATCTGACCATGTATTGTTATGTTTGTTTATGGATAGGCAAAATTAGGAACCAAGGCCGTTCTAATCTCTTGACCTTTGGTTTACCAAATTGAAATTCTTACTAATATTGGATGAAGAATGGAGAAAATTAGGTGATGTGTTTAAGCATGAGAAACTAAAGCTGATTAAGAAAAGTATCTCGAGATGAAATAGGAAAATTTTTGGCAATTTAAATGATAAGATTAGAAGATTTGAAGAGAAAATTGCAAAAGTGGAATTACAATTACAAGAAAATTTTAAAGTGGATGTAAACTTAAGTAGACTGAAGGTATTGATAGCTCAACTCGAGTTGTGGTATAAATAGAAAGGTGAGTATTAAAAATAAATGTTAAAGAGAAAAATATATTAAAGAAGTGGATAAGAACCCCAAATATTTTTCCACTATGACAACTTTAAAAGACAGGAAGAAACAAATAAGGGAGATTAAGATTGGCAGCCGAAGATTCAAGGAACTGAGGAGGATTAAAAATGAAGCAAGAAAATTTTTCAAAAGACTTTACCATCAAAAAAGATGCCGGAGATAAGAATTCAGAATGGATTGGTAGCTGTTGGTTAAGAAATATTTTCGAAAGTGATAAGCTAATTCGAAATGTTGGAGAGATATTAAGAGGGGAGCAGAAATCGAAAGGACACACGTATCAGTGTTAAATAGAAGTTATCTGACGTGTATTCGATTTTGATACCTTAGCGAATTGGGGAAATAATTTGAATAGAGGATCGAATGGTGCTTTCGAAATGGAGAATCGAGCGGTTATACGGAGAAGGAAGTTGAAGACTTTTTTTTTGAGTTGGAAATTTATTGATAACGTTTATTAGCAAAAGAGCGGGAACGGTTACCAAGGAATGTGCATACAAGCCAGCATGGTGCAATTAAGGATCGGTCACAGATTTGAGATTATAAATATTAGTAAGTTTTAGGAAATAGGGGTTGGAACTTTTCTTCAGAAATACACTCAAGCACACTCACATCCCCAGCGAATTTCTGAGTCTACATTCGAGTCCGATTTCTGTAGGGTTCCTTCCATTGTCTTTAAATTTCTATTTACACTTTCTGTAAAACTTTACTTTTCTTGTTCAATTTATCTTTCAAGCAATGTTTAATTTCTTTACCCATTATACATTTTAACATCTTTAATTTCCATGTCAAAAGTCTTTTGATTCAATCAAAGGTATTTTACTGCTTTGTTTAAATTTAATGCAAACCATTTTGATTTCAGTCAATTTACTTTTTGAATCTTTTCTTTTACACTTCTTTTATCCTTTTGGCACTTTTCGAATTTAGTTCTTGTTCTAAAACCTATTTAATTCGAGAACCTTTGATGCACTTATAGAACTGGTACCTGCAAAAGAGGAGTAGGTTTCTCTCTCAGACCATTAGAATCGAATCGCCATTGATTTGCTAGAAATTGACAAAATAAATTGGCACACCCAGTGGGATAGTTTTAAACTGAAGTGTGTCAAAAGATTTATTTCATGGTGTCATTTGGTGTATGCAATTAAGAAGTAGAAAGATTATTCACATGGCTGATGAAGCATCAAATGTGAATGGTGGTTCGTCCAGCAATGATAGCATACCAGTAACTGTGTAATCTTCGGATGTTACTTCACGTTCGGAAGGTGTGATTCTAAGTAAAAGTATAATGGTTACTAGTGTACAAACTGAAAATGCTGGACGTAATATTCGTCCACGTGGTACCTTACCACCAATCCAGCCTCCAATAACTACTGGTTGACCTCCTTATGGCCTTCCTCCCGGTTATACTCTACTGGTGAATAGTTTTGTTCCTCCCATTCGTTTCGGGAGTGTAAATGGAGGAAATAATTCTCAAAACCCACAACAGTATTCTGAGTACTCACGTGATTATAATGTGGGTTCTACGTCGAATGCCTCTAATTCCATGGCGGTATTTCGACAGCATGTAGAGGAAAGTCATCATGATCTAGTCAACTTATTGACTCAGCAAATGACCACAATTTTAAATCCTATGATGGCTGATCACGAATCGAAATTTGAATGTCTTGCAAGGCAAGTCGAGCGAATTGCTCAAATTGTTGATTATGATGAAGGTAAAAGGCATGATGCTAGAGGGAACAACGAAGGATTTGAAAATATATTTCAAAATAAAAACAATATTTTAAACAGAGAGAATCCTCAGTTAGTTCCCTGAGGTCAAAATGCAGATGATGTTCTAGCCAGATTACGTGCTAATAATCGTGGTGAACGTTATCAAGCCACAAGAATTGTGGAAGAAGTGCTCAATCGAGTTGGTTTGAATGTTGGTTTTATTAATCGATCCCATTTTGTGTCTGCCTTCCCTCAAGTAGTTCAAATGGCCGAAGTGCCAAGAGAGATGAAGAATCCAAAAATAATCACAAAATTTACAGGGGAGGTTGGAGAGTCAACCACCGAACATGTCGCTCGATATTTGGTCGAGATTGGGAATCTAGCCAATGATGAGAATTTGAAAATAAAGTTTTCTCCTTCTTCGTTAACGAAGAATGTGTTTACTTGGTTTTCGAATCCCAGACCAAATTCGATAACGACATGGAATCAGCTGGAAACTGCTTTTCACGCTTAATTTTATTGAGGGGAATTGAATGTAGCAGTTACTGACCTAGTTGCTTTAAAATGTGAAGATGGTGAAACCATTGATGATTATATGATCCGTTTCAAAAATGCTAGAAGTAGGTGCTACGTGTCATTACCTGAGAGTGAAGTTGTGAAAATAGCAATTATGGGGTTAGGATTCTATATACGTCGAAAATTGCTTAATGTGCATATCCCTGACTTAGCCCATCTGGCTGAAAGGGTTCGTCAGGTCGAATTAATTAAGAAAGAAAAAGAAAAATATAGGAATGAACAGAAGTTAAAAAGTAAACCTTTTACTCGAAAGGAGAAGGTTGCGTATGTGACCATGGAGTCCTTAGAGGAGGATTTTGATCTCGAAGCAGAGGTTGATTTGGCTGAACTTAAGAAAGATCCTCCATATGTTTGCTCCTTACTCAGAAAGCTCCCTAGTAATGAAAAGTCGAATGATTCAAAACTAAAGAGTAGGAAGAAATATAGTTTTGATATCTCGAAATCTGATCAGATTTTTGATATGTTGCTTAAAGTATGAGGGTAGAACCTTACTTTCGGTGAAAGATTTAAAAGGAAAACCTTATTGTAAATTTCACCAAGCAACCAGTCATTCGACTAATAGTTGTGTTCGTTTCAGGGACTTAATTCAGGAGGCTATAATAGAAGGACGTTTGAAGTTCGATGATGGGAAAAAAGAAATGAAGGTTGATGTTGATCCTTTTGACGCTGAAGCTGGTTTTGCTGAACCATATTTTGGAGTAAATATAGTTGGTATGTCTTATGACTTTGATGTGGCTCTAGATGATTTCAAGTCACAAGTTTGATCAGTATATCCTCGAACAGGAGATGGTCTGCTAGATTTTTTAGTGCAGTAAAAGATCAAAGATCGTGATATATCTTTGTGTCCATGGTGTAATGCTGTATTTGATGCTGAAGCTGCAACAATCTTCGAAAAAGAAAAGATGAAGAAAGAGTTAGCTCATAGAGAGGAGCAAGCTCGTCAGAGACAACCAACTCAGCGTATAGAAGGGCAAAGTTCCAAAATTTCTCAGTAAAATGTTATTGCACCGTTGAGCCGTTCTCAGGCTATATGCTAATCT
>NC_029791.2:22267311-22276752 GCF_000816755.2 Arachis ipaensis | reverse complement strand
ATATATATATATAAATTATAAATAAAAAACATAAGAACATGAAACTGATACACTTCGGAGTTGGTAAGATACCACTAGCTAACTTGAGAATAAAAATTCACGTACCTATTTCACAATAATATTTATCAATTATCACATTGATTCATTATAAGATATTCTGCACTCTTTTCATTGCGTTACGGAAATTCTAGGTTGTACTATACTAATTTAAAACTAAAAGGATACGAACACTTTGTAAAAGAAAATTAGTCAATGAATGAATAAAAGCTGGAAAAACTTAAAGGAAGAAAAAATAAAGATAATTATTGCGCGCACACATCGATCACAAATGAAGCTTGGAATATAACGGGAAAAGAAAGTACGACGGTTTATCCAAATTCATGAATATTATTTGGATCGATTATATGAGATACATATTAAAATTAACAAAAATGTTTGGTAACCAAAGAAAATCAGTCAAAAATAGTTATAATTTGTCTTATTTAGCATTCATTAATTATTGCGATAATTAATTAATGCTAAAATTAATCACTAAAATTATTTATTATTATAAAATATATATTAAAATATAAAATATATATTAAAAATGAATTAAATTATATATCTATTTATATATAAATAAATAATAATTGATTCAGTGAGTTGATTTTTATTTGTATATATACTAAAAGTCTTTGGTACAGGTTGTGAGATGGATCGGAGACTTGCGAGTCGAAGCGGTCGTCGGATTATCTGGCTGGAGCAACGGGGGTAGTACCTACAAAGATACTTCGACGCTCAAGTTAGAATGAATCTGAGAGATATAAAGTGTGTAGAATGAATGACGTACCTGTGGGGCTTCTAGCTCCCCTTTATATAGCTGGTGGTAGTTATCTCATCTTATCTTATCTAACTAAGATAAGATAGGTATTTGAATTCGAATGTTGGGTCAGGATATTAGAAGTTATTGATCCGTCTTTGGGCCGTGAGGATAGCCCAATCTTGGGATTGCCGGGTTCGGTGACTGTTCCGAGGAAGGACCTGGAGATTGGGTCTGGAACAGTTGCCCCTGGAGCATGAGAGCATGCTTGCTTGGTCTCAATACTAAGTTGTTGAGGAGCCTGGTTCTTTGTAGTTCGGGAGACTGCGAGGGGTTTGGAAAGGACGTGACGTCATCCCGCGCCAATTGGCGGGATGTTGGTGAGTTCCACTTTCTGCGACTTGAAAAGGCATTAGCTTAGACCTTAACGCTGCTTTTGTTAAAGACTTTGGTTTTCTATTATCAGGATGTCGTGAGGGGCCTGAAAAGGGCGTGACGTCATCCTGCGCCGATTGGCAAGATGTTGGTGAGTTCGACTTTCCGCGAGTTGGAAAACCGTCAACTCATGCTTGTTTTGTGTGCCTTTTTGGGCTGTTATTGTGAACTTATTTTAAGTCTCTTGGTGTGCCGATTCCAATACTTTGCTTATTTTGCTTATTTAGATATCCGTTTTGTTGGCCTCGTAGGTGATCGGTTTCTGGGGGTAGCCGTTCAACTTATTTGGATATCCGCTTTGTTGGCTTCGCGGGTGATCGATTCCCGGGTCACCATTTTTTGTTATTTGGATATTCATTTTGTTATTTGGATATCCGTTTTATTGGCCTCAGGGTGATTGATTCCCGGATAGCCGTTTACTTATTTGGATATCCGTTTTGTTGGCCTCGAATGATTCCTGGTTAGCCTTTTACTTATTTGGATATTCGTTTTGTTATTTGGATATTCGTTTTGTTGGTCTCGGGGTGATCGATCTCCGGGTAGCCATTTTGTTATTTGGATATCCGTTTTATTGGCCTCAGGGTGATCGATCTCCGGGTAGCTGTTTACTTATTTGGATATCTGTTTTGTTGGCCTCAGGGTGATCGATCCCCAGGTTGCCGTTTTTGTTATTTGGATATCCATTTTGTTATTTAGATATCCGTTTTGTTGGTCTCGGAGTGATCATTCCCCGGGGGTAGCGGCATTTAGCTGGTGCCGTCGGACGGGACAATGCTTTTGAAAAAATGAATTTCATTTGAGGTTTGGGCCTAATTAAAACCTCCCGATGTGGGTAGAAAAGAGTGCCCGGTAAAAAATATATGATTAAACAACTTAAGCAATAAATAAAAGTGGAAAAAGAAAAAAAATAAAGTGTTAAAGAGATAGTCCTAAATGACCTCGATCTTGTTACTTTGGAAGGATGTTTCTACGTATAGTAGCGCCATAATTTGGTGGCATTTTAGGATCTCGGGAGCTTGGTCCCGTCTAGTGTTTTGAGCTTGTAGGCTCCTTTTTTGATTATCGTCTTGATTCGGTAGGGACCCTCCCAGTTGCGCGTGAGCTTCCCTTCTCTGGGAGTGGGGGACAGATATCATTTCATCGTAAGACGAGGTCTCCTGGTCTGAAGTCTCATCGTACCGTACTGTGATTGTACCTTAGGCTTATTCTCTGTTTTTGGGCTAGCTCCCGTAGGTGTGCTATGCTCCTGACTTCATCTGCAAGGTCCCGCTTTACTTCTTCATCGTTTCCTCCCATGGTTCTGTACGGGCTAAAAAAGCAAAATAATAATAATAATAATAATAATAATAATAATAAAGAGATAGTCTTAAATGACCTCGATCTTGTTGCTTTGGAAGGATGTTTTCTACGTATAGTAGCGCCGTAAGTTGGTGGCATTCCAGGATCTCGGGAGCTCGGTCCCGTTTAGTCTTTTGAGCCTATAGGCTCTTTTTCTGATTATCATCTTGATTCGCTAGGGACCCTCCCAGTTGAGCGTGAGCTTCCCTTCTCTGGGAGTGAGGGGACCGATGTTGTTTTGTCATAAAATGAGGTCTCCTGGTCCGAAGTCTTGTCGTACCGTGCTGCGATTGTACCTTAGACTTATTCTCTGTTTTAAGGCTTGCTTCCAGAGGTGTGATATGCTCCTGACCTCGTATGTGTGGTCCAGCTCTGCTTCTTCATCGTTTCCTCCTATGGTTCTGCGCGGGCTAGGGTCTTGGTGTGCATCGAGGTTGGCGGGGAAGATGCCTGTTGCATTTCGGGATCTCTTGCAGAGGGCCAAAATGGTGTTGTCACACTCTACCGCGACTTCTTGGTCCCCGTGTATCATTTCGATAGTGCCGTTATTGGCCTGGAACTTGATGATTAGGAACTTGGTGAAGGTGGCGGCGGATAGGTCGTTGATCGACCTTCTTTCGAGGATTATGTTGTAAGCAGTGGAGTCCTTAAGAACCACGAACTCGGAGAGGATGGTCTTCCTCTGGTTTTCGGTTCCGATGGTGAGTGGTAACACTATGAAATCGTCCGATTTGAGGAAGTTTTCTCCGAGTTCGGTCACCCTGTTGCGGTGGGTTTGCAGATTTTCATTTCAAAGACCCATCTTGTCGAAGGCTCCTCTGAAGAGGATGTTAGAATCGGCTCCGGTGTTGATCAGTATTCTTTTCATAAGTGCGATTCCGACTTTTACCGAGATGATGAATGGGGCGTCTTCCGCTGAGGTGCCGTGTTGGCAGTAATCGGGAGAAAATGTGATCATGTTCTGGTGATCTTTCTCTTTCAGTTCTCCTAGGTTCTCGAATGATTTTGGCAAACTCGGGGAGTTCGCCATCTTGGATGGCTTGTTCGAGGGCGTCTTTTAGGTCGAAGTAATCTTGGGTTTTATGTCCGTATCCTTGGTGGTAATCGCAGTATAGGCTCTTGTTCTCGCCTGTCCATTCCTTCAGTTGTCGCGTCTTCGAAAGGATGCCTCGCTCCGCTATTTGGTGGTAAATTTCTGTGATGGGAGTGGGTAGGGGGTGTAGTTCATGAACTTTCCTACCCTGGATGGTTGGTTGGGGGTAGCGGGTTTGGGGTGTTCCTTCAAGGTATCTTTCAGTGGTGGGTTACTACGGGGTGCCGTGTTGCCGTACTGTCGTTTATTGGCGGGCCACGACTTGGGTTACCTCTTCGTCATTTATGTATTCTTTCACGGCGCTTTGGATTTTGTGCATGGTCCAGACTGGCTTGGTAGTGAGATGCTTTCAGAAGTCTTCGTTCATGAGTTCATTGGTCAGACAAAGACTGGCGACTGAATCCGTGAGTCCATCGACCATTAGGCACTCATCGTTGAACCTGTCGAGGTATTTCCTTGTGGATTCGTCTTGCCTTTGGGTGATTCTGAGTAGTATGATTGGGTACTTTACTTTGGTGATCCTGGTGGTGAATGGGCCATAAACTTTCTGGAGACGTCGTCGAAATTGGCTATCACATGGTTCGGGAGGCCGTTGAACCATTTAATCGCAGGGCCGGCTAAGGTTACCAGAAAGCCACATCGGTGGCTCCTTCCAGGTTCCTCGAAGGCCGTTAGGTGTTCCTAGGGGATCCTTGGTGCCATTATACTTCATGTCGATGGGTTTGTCAAAACCTTTGGAGAGTTAGACTTTCAGAATTTTCTCGGTGAATGGGGTAGCTCCCATTGTCACGTGCTCGCTTCTTGTTTGCTTGGCCTCCCGACAGTGCCTTTGGTCATCCTCGTTACGTCAGCTACGCTATCCTATTATTTTGATTAAAAATGTTTAATAACAAAAAATAATTAATAAAAAATAATTAAAATTTATTAATTATTATTAAAATTAATAAATAATAAATAAGAAAAGTTTGGATGGCCTGTTTTTGGTTACCTATAGAACTATCGGAAGTGGATAAACAATGGCTAGCTATCTCTGCCTTTATAAATTGGTTATAAATTGACATTGATTTCTTAATAAGATCGAGTTATAAATCGGTTATGGAAGAAATAAAATGGGACAATAACATAACTATAAAAAAAAAAAGAAAAGAGAATAAGGTAAGTCTTTTAAGGGCTCAATTTTTTAGTTATGGAATTTGTTAGTGTGCTTTTTTTGGATATGGAAATAGGGAAAAATAGACAAGAAGGTGGGACAGCTTTATGTCATTTTTAGGTGAAAGAACTCGGGTCTGAGTTCTTTGTTAAGCAAAAATAAACAAACAAGTCGTACCCTCTTGTTGATGGCTGGAATTTGAATTTTAACAATGCAAAACGGACCGTGCGTTTTGTATATATATATTTTTTATCAAGCTGAAAATGAAATCGTAGGGTCCGAGTTCCCTTTTTTAAATATTAATTTGAATATGCCAATGGTAAACGGTAGGTTCGATTTAGATTTATTGAAAATATCAGATTCCGTGTTCTTCTTCAAACTTGCTCGTCTTCTCCCTCTGGTTCTCTGCATTTGTATTTTTCTCCTTCATGGTATGTAACCCAAAAATTTGTTAGTATGGTTTTGTTATTATTTAGTAGAGTAAGAAAAATGGATAATAGAGTACTTTTGAAAGAGAAAGTATAGGGAGTCAATGACCTGAAGGTTTACAAAGTATTAGAGATATGATTATTAGTGTTACATTATTCTATCAGGTTATGTTTTTGGGATGAGTGGTTTCAGGACATGGTATTAGAGTTCTAGATTCGAAAGGTCGAGAGTTCGAACCTTAGTGAATCCAAAATTAGCTTCAGCTTCTAACAATAACAACAACAATAATAAACTTCCTAACAATAACCTGCATATCAGAGTTCAACACCACTCATGCATCCATATGCAAATTAAATAGCGTCTTTTAAGTTTGAATACGAACACAAATTATTTAAAATTTATACTAACTTAAGCCTATGAATATTTTTTGCATATACTCACTCTGTCTTAAAAATTAAACCAAAATAATAGCAGTTCATAAAAAAATTAAAATAATATTTTATCTTAAGTTGTGAAAGTGGTGAGTTCTGGAAGATGAAAGAGCGACTTCACGAAACTCAGAGAAGGGAGAGTGTGTTTCTTATTCACATCTCAATCACCATTCCACTTAAAAATGGGAATGCAAAACTATCCATACAAAATAATACTGTTGATATATATAGTCACTAATTACTCTATTGCTAACTAATTCTTCTCTCTTGTACAAAGTAACTAAGTCACTGATAAGTTTTGTAACCAACACTATACACATAAGCTCACTACACTAACTAACTAGTAGAAGTGTTAAGTCATGTAACATAAGTCTAAATTTATTTGAAAGAGATGACATTATTATAGAAGATTTTTAAATGTATCATCTATCCTAGATCAAACTCATCCATGATATCAATTGCAGCATCAATCATATACATTAACGAACCGAAACAATTTCGACAAATTTATTTATTTTGAGACTATATGTAAGAGGAGGAAGGTTCGTGGCAACGAGATTTGGGGAACCGACCACAGGTCACAACTGCTATAACCTCAATCAAAGTAACACATAAACTATGGTGGTGGTGGTTAGGGCAACGCACGAGGCTTATGCCATTTCTAAGATTCCTTGATGAGAAAAACCATATAATTAAAGAAAAATCTAATAGAAACTGTGGGTCTTTGGGGTCACAGAGTACTAATTCAAATGTTGAACAACGTGAGCTTACTCTGTCTTTAACCTAAAGCCAAGGTGGAAACCCCATTAATTAATTCATCTCACTTTCTATTTTAATAATTTCTCAAGGTTTAGAATAATTAATTAACTAACTAACATTAATGAACAAATGATGGGTAATCATTATCATTTAATTTGCATGTTGATTTCTGATTAATTATGATCATCAACATCCCAGTAGTATTCAGGCTTGCTTAATCTTATATTATAAAATGTTTTGAAAAGATTTATATCCTTTTAATGGCTCAATAATGCTAACAATAATGAACTCTTCTACTTAACAAAGGAAACAAATAATTGTTAATGTATTAAATATTTGTAGATTAGATATGCTAGGAGAGAAAAATCAATTTGGGTTTTTTTTGTGACTAAAATCAATTTGGGTTAATCTAATAGTTAGTTTACCAATCTATTTAAATAAATATTAAAAATTTAAATCTCGTCTTATATATATAATAATTTATTGATCAACAATTATATTTTAAAATTAATATTTTAATTTTAATTTTTAATCATTAAACACAATATTAAATTTTAATTTCTCGGCTTCCATTTCAGTATTTGAAAACAAACCCATCTTATAGAGATTAGAGCTAGTCACTTCGATTTGACTAGCTATCGTTAAAAGAATTATTAATAATGTAGCATGCATCTTCATCAAGTTCAATGATGCCGTGGTACTGTATATATACAAGTACACTATACATGATCACTTTAATCTCGTTTGTCGTGGCTTGTTTGTTAATTATCTATCAATTAAGTAGTGCATGTACGTTCATTTCTTTTTGCTCCAACGTTTAGGATCCCTAGACACCACATATATATACCTAATGAATTAAATTCCCTAGGTACATATAGATTTGGATTTTAATTTAGATGATTGCATGGATTATTCATTATACAAAAAGTGATGTTTGCATTATTTTTTATTATTTGTTATACATTTATTATGATAAAATAAAAAATTTAAACACAGGCACATAATTAAATAATAATAGTGTAACAGTGTAATACCTTACATTTACACAACATATATCAGAATTAATTTCACAAATTATTGGTGCAAAATATTTCTCTAAAGATTTTGGATAGCCATTCACAAATTACCATGTGAACGTGGGGGTAACATGATTATTTCATGAGGGGAAGTATTTTAACTATTTTTTATTTGGTACATATATATAAGACAAGTTCAGAATGCGATAGATGCAGATTTAAAGACTCAAACTAAAGTTAGATCAAAATATAGTACACGACAAATTTAGGATTTGTACATATTAGAGTCCTGTTACGCGTGAATTCTGCTGACTTTAGACTTCATGCTTCATTGACGGCAAATTAATGCTGAGAATTGAGAAATGATACAAGATATAGTGCTATTCTTTTTTTATATCAAAATTATTTGACATTTTTTATTTTTATATATGATTTAAAGGTGTTGGCAAGATAAAAAATTTAAAAACTATATGAATTATAAGTTATTAGTTTTCGTTTTTTGAGATAGATATATAAAAAAGATTATATGTTAATGGAAAAATTTAATACAACAAGTAGAGACACTAAAAAGTCACTAATTCATTCTTAAGAAGTGTATAGTAAATAAAAAATCAACCCTGAAAGTATCACTACGAAAGTTTTATTACCTACTAGTCTAAACTAAAGGAAAAACAGAGAAATAATGTTATATGTACTATATATATGTTTTTTGTTTTTAGTATTAAAAGTGATTATATAACTCAATAAGTTATAACTCAAACAACATAGTCTTCTCATATTCATCTAAAAGGCCGTGGATTCGAGTCTCTCTATTTGTAGTAAAAGAAAAAAAATTAAAAGTGACTATAAAAAGTGAGAGAAGGTAATAAATTTATTCTTACTTTATACTGAAAAATAAGTGCCAAAAAAAAGTGTATATAAAGAGTGTTTCAAACGAAAAGGAAAAAAAAAAAAAATCAGTTCATCCACAATTTTCTGATTTGTTTTGCGAAGATCAATAGGGGAAAAAATAACAAGTGTACAATAGAAGAGTGCATTTTTGGAACACAAATTAAAACTCTATCTATTAAGTTGAGAAAGGGCCCCAAAAATTGAATTTGGTGAAATGTCCATCTCTTAGCAGTATCTAGAGCAAGTAAGGCTTGATTTGCGGCACCGTCCAAATCTTGAAATGGTTTGAATGAGTGATTATTATTGAATAGAAGTAGAACTCTTCATTAGGCAGCTGGTACTACCTTATGGTTATTTTTCTCTTTGAACCTATGTTAAGATTTGTTTTGTGAATTGGCTTTTGTGTATGCTTCTTTAGTCTTTACCTTTAAGAATTTTTAGTTCTATTTGTTCTTGCCGGTTACAATTGGAATGAACACGGAATATGGGGATGAAAAAGTAGTATTAGCTTAAGCAATTTGAACTAGGTTCAATAATGTATAGATCTGCAGTTCTATTTTTGGTTTGTGGAATTGTGGCTAACAAAAGCTACCTTACTATTTTTTATTTTTAATTTTATTATTACCACTTAAAACGATGAAAATCTATTTAAAAAATGTTGGATGCTAGATATTTTGGTGTTTTTGGCTAGATGTGGTGTATAATTATTTTGACACGGAGGCTCCAAATAGATTGGGCAGAAGAGGTCGAGGTAGTTAGTACTTAGTAGTTAGTAGGGTTCCTATGCATATATAAATGATGAAGAGGACGTACGGTAATCATTTTGGTCATGGTACAGTGTATGAAGATGCACATAGCTAGCTAGGGTGGAATGTTTCTTTGGAGCAATCAAATCGATTTGAAGCACATGCATGCATGATTCTGACCAAAAAATCAAAATGGTAATGACTTATGACTTGATCAAAACGAAAAGGACAAATTATACTAATGTATTCTAAGGTCTAATTCAATTTACTGTGATATTTTTAAGAAATAATATAGGAAATTAAAGTTAGTTTGAAATTTACAAAATTTTAAAGAAAAAATCTAAGTAACGAACT
>NC_029791.2:22260917-22267132 GCF_000816755.2 Arachis ipaensis | reverse complement strand
TAATTTTATAATTAAAAAAACATTTAAAATTTAATAAAAAAATATTTAAAATTATTGAAAAAGAACATTTAAAATTTAACAAAAAAAAACATTCAAAATCATTAAAACGAACATTCGAATTTGCGAAAAGTTAAGTAAATCAATCAACCCCTACGACATATTATATATACGACATATAAAAAAGTGATCCATAGGGTTTTTTCTATGCTCTACTAGGATTTTTGGGAAGTAATCCTAATTTCACAATTTGACATGCTCAATTATCAAGTGTGTCACATAGATCACAATCATGGCAGCGAATGCTGCTTTCTCAGATTCAGGTCAACGTACAAAACAGGATGATGAAGACCCAATCATAGTCGTAGAGGAGAAAGATATTCAAGTAGGGGTAGAAAGATGTTCCAGAAGCTTGGTGGGGAGACTTTGAGCAGACAAGCAGTTTTCAGTAGGAACAATAGAACCAGCAATGCAAGCAATTTGGTGACAACCAGAAGGATTCAAGGTAATTGATCATGGCGGGAATGTGTTCCAATTCTTCTTTCAAGATGAAAAAGATGTCATAAGAATTGAACGGGGTGCACCATGGCTTTTCAAGAATTATATTTTAAATTTAAAATGGTGGAAGGAGGACGAACATATTGGAGATCTAGATTTCACCTATGTCCCGATGTAGGTTCAATTTTGGGGGCTACCGGAGCACTACAAAACGAAGGACTTAGGATGGAAGCTCAAATGCTCTTTTGGGGAGGTTCTGGATGTGGATATCTTCCAAGTTCGAGGCAAAGAACACATCATAGTTAAGGTACAAGTCACTCTAGATATCACTAGACCGATTAAAAGAGCCCTGCGTATAGTCGGCCCAAATAAAAAGGTACTGGAAGTTGGTTTGAAGTATGAACGGATAGGGAACCTTTGCAACTATTGTGGCTATGTGGGACACGAGGCAAGGATGTACAGTTTTCAACTTGATGATTCTTTAAAAGGAGAGGTTAAGGAAGAAAGATGGGACGAATGGCTGAAATCAGATCAATCAGGTAGAAGAGAGAATCACACAGAAGACAATTTTGACTCTAAGGTGCCGATAAATGAGAAGAGTAGATAAAACAAGATTACAAAGCCTATTCCAGTGAATCTGATCAGGAGTTTGGCTAGTTTGTCAATGCAGTCACAGCAACATCAGAAGAAAAATGAAGGAGAAGAGGTAATGAGTAAAGACCGAATAGTGTAGAATGAACACTTACCAAAACTCCAACTATTCCAAGGAATGCAGCCAACGAAGGAAAAACGAATTTTAGAAAACTACCGAGAAGGAAGTGGAGACTTGGGAATGGGGAGAGAAGGGGAAGGATTTGTGTTCGGAAGCACCACGAATGGGAAGAAGGGACAGAACTTGAAACAACTAGCCCGGAGAAAATTCTTGAAGGTGACCGGAAGCTAAAGAGGGCCCTAGGGAGAAACCATGACTGCCAGAAAAAAGAAGATATGCTCAGCAGAGGATGAAGCTAGCATTGCTGAAGAGGGAGAGGGTGCCACCCCACATTTAGCACCCAAGGATCCATGAAGATGATGATGTGGAACTGTCGGGATATGGAGAATCCCCTGACAGTTCACAACATACAAGGGATCTGTAGATCCCATTCCCCCGAGGTAATATTTTTATGCGAAACAAAAAATATTACCTTGAATGTAACTAGCCACTGCAACAAAGTTGGATATCAGCAGGTTTATTGTGTCGATCCGAGAGGAGGTTCTGGAGGTTTGGCACTAGCTTGGAAGGAGGATAGTAGAATTTCAGTATGATCTAGTGATGACTTTTTCATCCACTTTGATTGGGTAGACATTGCCAATAAAAAATGATGGGAAGTAATGGCAGTTCATTTACATTGTGAAGAGAGCATTCGTTCAGCCCAGTATCAACGAATCCTGGATATTAAGAGGCCAGCAAGCCCTTACTTTCTTGTGATAGGAGATTTTAATGCCATATCCGCTTCTCATGAAAAGGAATGGGGACGCAGGAAATCAGCTGCATCAATTAAGGCGTTTAATAATTTTATTAATGATGGGGAGTTAGTGGATTTGGGATATGAAGGAAGGAAGTTCACCTGGAGTAATCAACAATACGGAGAGAATCTTATCCAGGAAAGGATAGACAGATGCCTTTCTTCTCTCCAGTTTCGAACAGATTATTCGAGAGCAGCAGTTCTTCACCTAGAAGACTCGGGTTCTGACCACCGTTCGCTTTTATTAATGGCAGATAGAGAGGTACATAAAACTAAGAGAAGGTTTCGGTTCCAAGAAAGGTGGTGTGATAGTGAGGAGGTTCGACATATTGTGGAAGAAGCTTGACACTCACAATTTGAAGGCTCTCCAATGTTCAAGTTCTTTTCCAAATTGAAGAAATGTAGACATGGACTAGTGGAATGGCAAAAATCTAGTTCAAACAACTCTCAAAAGGAAATTTCAGAATTAAGAATCAAAATAGAACAAGAAAAACTCAAAGGCACAGAAGCAGACAGAATAAAGATTCTTCAATTAGAGGAGGAGTTATCCGAGGCCTATTTACAAGAGGAGAGATATTGGAGAGAAAAATCCAGAATTCAATGGTTGAAATTGGGTGATCAAAATACCAAATTTTTTCATGCCAAGGCTCAAACTCGGAAACGAAAAAATAAAGTTTATAGGCTGCAAGACGGTAATGAAAATTTCAGATCAGACACGGTGGGTATAGCTCAAATTGCTACTGAGTACTTTCAAAAATTGTTCACATCTTCAAACTCCAGACCAGCCACGGGCGAACTAGAGGACGTGGAGGCTAAGGTGGATGAAGAAACAAATAAAAAACTTACTAGACGATTAACAGAAGAAGAAATAAAAAAAAGCAACATTTTCTATCAATGCATTCTCTGCCCCAGGTGATGATGGGTTCACTGCTAAATTTTACCAACACTTCTAGGAGATAATTAAAGAGGATCTAAATGCTGCCATAAAGAGTTTCTTTGCAGGGAGAAGGATGCTGTGAGCAATGAATCATACTCATATATGTCTAATCCCAAAGGTGCCAAATACAGAATCCATGACCCAGGTTCGTTCGATTAGCCTTAGCAGTGTCTTCTACAAGATTATTTCCAAGATTCTTGTTCATATAATGCAGGGTATGTTGGATAAAATTATTAGTAATAATCAGAGTGCCTTTATTAAAGGGCGCCTGATTAGTGATAACATCCTAATTGCACTTATGCATTTTCTGAAAAATAAAAATTATGGAGACTATGAGATGGCAGTAAAACTCGATATGAGTAAGGCTTACGACAGAGTTGAATGGTCTTTTGTTTGGGAGATTATGAAGAAGCTTGGTTTTTGCAAGAAATGGGTGGACTGGATTAAGGAGTGTGTTACCACAGTGTCCTACTCTGTTACTGTGGATGGACAACCATATGGTTTTTTCAAACCATATAGGGGATTGCGACAAGGTGATCCCCTCTCCCCCTACCTTTTTCTACTTTGTGTAGAAGGACTTTCCTATCTGCTCAACAGAGGAAAACAGAGGAGAGAAATCTCAGGTTTAAGACTCAACGGTAGATGCCCTATAGTCAGCCACTTATTCTTTGTAGATGATTCCATTCTCTTTTGCAAGACAAATGGGTAGAATGCAACAAGCTGATGGAGATACTGGAGTGCTATGGTAATATTAGTGGGCAGACAATTAATTTCTCTAAGTCATCTATTTTCTATAGCAAGAACATTCCTAGTCTGAACAGAGAATTCTTATCTCAATTACTTCAGATTCCACACGTAGGCAGACAAAATAAGTATTTGGGATTGCCAACAGTGATTAATAGATAAAAAACTCAGACCTTTAACTTTATAAAGGAGAAAGTTGATAAGAAACTACAGGCTTGGAAGCGATCATTATTGTCGGTCAGTGGGAGAGAGGTTTTAATTAAAGCAGTAGCTACGGCTGTTCTGATCTACACTTTGAGCTATTTCAAGCTCTCGGACACACTGCTAGACGAGATTCAGAGAAAGATGATAAATTTCTGGTAGGGGCAAAAGGGGTCGGAAAGAAGATTACAATAGATCAGGTGGGATATAATTTGCAGAGAAAATAAGTATGGAGGATTAGGCTTTAAAGACCTGAAAGCATTTAATCTAGCCATGTTGGCTAAACAAGGCTGGAGAATCATCACGAAACCTAATTCTCTAATCAGCAGAATTTACAAAAGCAAATATTTTAAATTTTCTTCTTTCCTACGGGCTGATACAGGGCAAAATCCTTCTTGGGCCTAGAGAAGCTTACTAGAAGGAAGAAAAATTATCAAACAAGGTACTCATTGGCAAATGGGACGAGGCAGTCAGATTAGAATTATGGAGGATTGGTGGCTTAAAAATGTGAAGTCAATATCCGAACAACAGCAAACAGCTACAGACCCAAATTTGATTTGGATTTCATAATAGATAGTGGAAGGAGGATATAATCAGAAATAATTTCAATCCAGAAATTGCATAAGAAATCTTACAAACTACTATTATGGAAGTTGGAGAAGATCGGATTACCTGGAAAAATGAGAGGGACGGTAGGTTCACGGTGGCTTCCGGCTATAATACAGCTTTTCAAATGGTGCATTCTCCAATCAGCCAATTACCCGATTTGTGCAGGGAAAAGCGACTCTGGAATTCTTTGTGGGAACTTCAATGTCCGCCGAAGATTAAAGTTTTCCTGTGGAAGGCCCTTCATGACGGCATCCCAGTTCGTACTCGACTTCACGAAAGGATACCAACAGTCCTAGATATCTGCCCTAGATGCAACAATTTGGGAAAAACTGTAAATCACTGCTTTATTGATTGTCCAAGGTCACAAGAAGTTTGGCAGAAGTCAGATTTAGGAGCTTACCTGATGCAAAACAGCTCAGGAGAATTTTGGAAGCGATGGAGCCAGTTCATGGAAGGAGCAAGATGAAGACACCATTGGAGGAAGAACTCAGCACTGGCAGCAGTTATTCTATGAAAAATTTGGATCGCGAGGAACCTTTTTGTCTTTGAAAATAAAAGTACTTCACCAGATTCGATTATAACTTCATCGCATGAGTTCATGGAGGAGGTGCAAAAGACAAATGAGACGTAATATGTGTTTAGTTGTGTGTTTAGTCATGCTTTAGTTAAAAAAATGCTAATTGCTTGGAATTCCCTTTATTACATTGCTGTATGGTTGTCCAAGGTGGACCCTCATCTCTTATTTATTTTATTTTAATAAATAAATATCACGTTATCTTAGAAAAAAAATTTGCGAAAAGTTGTGGCTAGAGACGGGAACAGCGTATTCGATGGTAAAAGAGTATTTTTTAGGCTGCAAAGCGGTGTTATTCTAGAAATGAACGATGATTCTAGGCGAGGAACAGTGACGCTAGACGAAGAACATAAGAAACATCCAAAACTTGATAAAAAGAAACAACCAAAATCATTGAAAAAGAACATCTAAAATTTGATGACAAAAATAACATTTAAAATCTAACAAAAAAAATATCCAAAACCAATTCAAGAAAGAATATCCAAAACCATTTTAAAATAGAACATCCAAAACCTAAAAAAAAAATATCCAAAACATAAAGAAAAGAAACATATAAAATCTAACAAAAAAGATAATTCAAAATATAACAAAAAATCATCAAAAAATATGACAATCAGATGAAAAAAAAAATGAGGAAGAAGAGCAAGAAGAAAAAAGAGAAAAAGAAGTGTTAGAGAAAGAGAATAAGAATAAATTTTGAAATAATAGTTAGTTGTAGTTAATTAGTATCCTAGTTAATTATCTAGCATGATTGAATTTTAAAATAATGCATCTAATTTAATTGTTCAATAAGAATAATAAAAATAAAAATGATTAAGACTTGAAAATCAACATATACACAAATAAGAAAATTAGTATTTGTCAATTAAAAAGTCACTTTTTGGCTCAATCTCTCCCTTAAAATTATTATAAAAGGATAAATAATTTTTTTGAGTAAATGCCCATTCCGATTCCTAACCATTTAGGTTATGGACAAAACGCACTTTCAGGATTTGAAATTAACGAATCGGCCCCAATCTCTATTGGAAATAGTCATCACGACTCCTGTAACCGAAAGGAAAATGGTGGGGTGTTGACGTGTCAGTGGCTAGTCTACGTGTATATTGTGCGTCCATATTTGAGACTGATCGACCCCTGCATAATAGACCAA
>NC_029791.2:22235361-22257496 GCF_000816755.2 Arachis ipaensis | reverse complement strand
GAAAAATTTCAACGTTTAAGATGTTAGGATTTTTATTCTTTGTAGTCATTTGGGCATATTGAGTTCTGCATTTCATGGCTGGTAAAGACATAGGTTCTTCATCACGAAGCAGAGTTCAAATGGAAGACCAAGGGTACAACGAGAGCTTAAGTACGATGCTGGGTTCTATTAGGAGCTTTAGAAAAGTGACCATTAAAAAGAAGAAGAAATTGATGGCACCTACTTGTAATTGTGGAAAGTATGCCATCTTGTTTGAGTCTTCCACCAAGGACAACTCAAGTAGGCTTTTTTTTTTGTGCTCCTATTTTAAGATAATTAGTTGCCAATGTTGCTGGAATAAGTGAGTTGTTTTCTTTTCATATTCTCAAGGGGTATTTGTTTTTCAGACGAAAGCTCCTAACAGCAATTTTTTCGTATGGCTGGACAAATATGTGGCAACTTTTAATGGCAAAGATGTTATAGATGTTTCAAGTTCCAATGAACTGATACAATAGATGAAGAGGATGGAAGAGAGACTGGTATTGTTGGAGATATCAATGGGACAATGGAAGACATTAAGCACAGCTTCAAACAACAGTAAATGTAGGGTCATTTTAACATTGTTGTTTGGAATTGCAGTGATATTTTATATTCTTTCCTTTTTAGTGTTTTGTATGGTTGAGATTTTGTATTGTAATTTAAAATTAAAATTACTACAATATTAGTAAACTTATGAGTAGTGACTTTTGTAATTTCAATGACTAAGTTTAATTTTGATTAATGAAAGACCCGTGTTTAGCTTGAAAGTTGTGATGATGTAATTATCCATTGTTAACTAACTACATTATAATACATATATGAGAAAGCAATAATGATAAGAAATTGCATTTGATACTAAAGACATCATTTTAAATAGAATACTTAAATAACACAATAAGTGTGTTTCAGTTTCATAAAAAAAAGGTAATTTGGTTTGTAGCTGATCATAGAGTACTTGCTAATGGTAAACCAAACCATTGTGATTGTATCCTAATAATAACAATTGAGCATAAACCAAAATATTACATACTATGTAAAAGACAAACAATTTTTAAAATATAATATATTAATCCAAAGACAAGCAACATCCTTAATTCTTCTTTCCCTTAAAAGTACTTGGAGTTGGAATGAACTTAAACATCCTTAAAGAAGTTCTACTACTAGCTGCTGCCATAGTCTCACTTAAAATTGTTTCAGGATTGTTTGTTGGTGGCCCATGTGGGTTAAGTGCTCCTTCACCAGGTTGTAAGGTTGTTTCGGGAGCGTTGTTAGCAACATCCTTTAGGATTTGAGTAGGGGGCCTAAAAATCTTGTTTGGGCCTAAACTTGGGATGTGCAGGTTTTGTTTGAGCAAGAATTAGTGCTGATGGTATTGTAATGTTGGATCTTGCAACTGAGTTTGGGGTGCTTGAAGCTATTGCTGAAGAGGAAGTGTTCAGAGCAGTCTCACTAACCTGTGCATTCATGGGCTTTTGGCCAAAGAGAATAAAAAAACAATAATCAGAATAAAATGCATGCACTATAATAAATTCGGACATATGAATTTGGTATAAATAAGCATTTTTTTTTGTGGCACACAAAGATATAAAGTGTCACCTGTGTCTTTAGAGGTGACTATGAGACATTAACCTCATTAGGCTCAACATTGGGTCTCTTTGGCATCTTTTTCTTGTCCTTTCTTACCTTGTTTTGTAATTGATGACTTAGGTTAACTCATTGCTCAATCCTAACAAATTAAATGTAAGTAATTCAAGGAGCCTTACCATTATGTCTTCTACAGAAGCTTGAATCCCTTCACATTCTGGTTGTTGGGCTCAGCACTAGCTGCAGTCTGCTATAGAATTACAAAGGTCAACAAACATTTGGGGGTATTTGATACTATAATGCTTAACTATTTTTAGTTTAGTCCAAATCGACCCCTAAAAATCTAATATTTAGCACACATAAATTCCTAACCAAGTTATAATTAGTCCAAATCGACATCAAACAATTTTTATAATAGGACTCATAAATCCAAATATTTGTTAACAGATACACACATGTACCTGTTTTTGAGCATTCTGGTCTGCAATAGTTAACGGGAGAACCTCAAAACTATTGTGTATTACCAACTCATTGGTGACAGACTTAGACTTTTTTTCTTAGGCTGCCAATTTGGTCTACTGGGTGCTCCCTTATACATTTTATAGTAGTGTCTCTTCTCTCCATATTTACTACATGTGACTTAAAAAGTTCTTCACACCTTATCACCACTAAGTGGCGAGGGTGGTTGAGATGCTTCAGTTCTGTGTTTCTTAGGACATCCAGTTGGTCTCACAATTTTAGGAGGGTCAAGCTTTGGAGCATCAGTGGATTTCTAATATTCTTCACTATTCACTGGCTTGATACACTCATCGTAAGTCCTCCTTAGTACATCCATTGTTAGAAAGGGACTCACAAAAGTCCTCAGCATCTCTTACTCTTAATCTTGATATGGCAGTAATAGCATGCATACAAAGGATCCCTGCATTGAATAATTAAAAATAACAACCAGCAAAATCAAAATAAAATTAAGTGACATATTCTTGAAGCAAATAATATCGACAAAATTTAAATTTAGTGACTAGCAAAAAACAAACAAAAATCAAAATCAAATTAAGTGAGATATAGAAACTGCAAATAATATCAATAAAATTCAAATTTAGTAACCACCTGTGAGCTACCACATATTGCATGTTCATGCATGCTATTGCAGATTCACTCCTAGCTTGTGTTTTCCCCTTGCGACCTCAAACAAGACCTTGGCATTATCCCCACACCACTGCGTATTCCACTTGCAGCTTCTAGGATTTATGAAGTAGTCCAATCCCTTTTGTTGTGTAGGTGCTAGTCCCCCAGTGTGTCTCCCCAGGATCCTTTTATGGTTTGCCACCTTTTTTATAATTGTACATCTAGTCTCCTCGTACATGGTTAGGATTGGTTTTTCCCTATTAGCAACTATTATCGAGTCCCATACCTTATACATATTATTGGTGGTGCTGTCATTCTTTGGGAAGTGGCTAAAATAAGCCCTACACCATGCAGCAGGTTCAATCGCATTAAGATATGCCCAAGCTGCATTGTTGACACTCTTAAACTTTTTCATGTTCTCTTTGAATTGCATGTGTTGTGCTTCTTGAACATTGGAACACATGACCTTTCAATTGTTTGTCCTTTCATCACTGTTGGAAATTCTTATAGATATGCAGTATACAATTCCTGTAATAAGCAAATGGCATTACATCCTTCATAGCACGAACAAGTCCCTGCAATAATAAGACTTAGTCAAACAAGTATATTATCTTATAATTAAATTTGAATGAACAAACATGGACATTACACTACAATTGCATTTGAATGAAAACAACAAAGATAAATGACACACCTTTTATTGATCGGACATGAAGTTCCAACCATGGGTTTTGTTATCACCCAAGTCCTCTTCAAGTCGAGACAGGAACCATATCCAGTTATCAATATTCTCAGCTCTTGCTACAGCATAGGAATGACAAATGAATGATTGTTGTAATCTTGTGCAACAGCACAAAGAAGATGGCCCCCTAGTACCCCTTAAGATGACATCCATCCAGGCCTATCAAGGGCCTATAACTAGTTTTAAAACCCTTTTTGCATGCATCTAAACAAACATAGAGTCTCTCAAATAAGGTGGTCCTTGTGGTTATGGATTCACATCCATATCAGCAGTGCTCCCTGGATTGTTCTGATGCAATTCCATTAAATACTCCTGAAGCTTACCAAACTAGGCCTTCCCATTGCCCAACACAATCTCTTTTGCAACTTTTATGGCTCTATTGATCATCTTTGGATGGACTTGCACATTGTAATCAACTTTCATATGCTCTAATGCTTCCCTCGAAGTCAATTTTGGTTGAGTTGCCAATCACTTTACCAACTTATCTGTAACCCAACTCCTATCAACCAAGTTACTCCCATAGTCTCTACCACATGTGTGTCCATTGTGAAATATCTTTACTTCATATGTCATAGTTGCAGAGTTCCTAGCAACATAAATCAACCAGGGACAAGTTGGTTCTGCACATCTAGCCCTCACTCTCTCTTTTTCATTCTTCAGATACATACAATCCCTGTCTTCCCATACGAAGATATCATTTAAAGCCATCTTAAACATTTCCATGGTAACAAACTACATTTCAAGTTCAAACTTTACCTCTCCATAGTCATTCTCTTCATTGAAATCAGGACCCATTACACCATTCTCATCCTCTGATGAAATAGGAGTGTGCATATCTTCAAATGCATATTCATACATGATGTCCTCTTCAGACTCACTACTACCAGTTGGGCCTATTGGATCAACCCTTGTAGGCCTACTTCCACCATGACCCAGTTCGTCAGTATTTTGTGCATTATGAGGCTTAATTCCTAAACCCGACCCGCTAGCAACTCCACTTCCACTAGCTCCAAAACTTGACCCAGACCTAACTTTAGCTAAACCACTCAAGACATGTCTAGTTCTCCTCTTCCCAGCATATATACCTCTTAGATTATTTCATTGCAACCTTTTTCGGTGACACAGTTTTCTTCTTTGGCGACACAAATTTTTTCTGTTTTTCTTCTTCTCTGTTGAAGATTATGACTCATTGTTCTCACTCTCATAACGAGGTGGAAGAGGCTTATATGCCTCATTTTTCGGCACTTTCATACCTATCATATGAAGAAGAAGAAGAAGAAGATTCTATCACAGGCACAAGTTCAGGTTCTTCTATTAATTATGAAACCGGATGCTCAAAATAGAGATGGAACTCAAAACAACCTTCATTATTCAAGGTGCACTCACACATCTCATTAATCTTCTGATCACCTTTCTGTACATGCAATCCAAACTCCATCACTCTAACAGTCAGATCCAGCCAATACATGGTCTTGTACTCCAGATATCCCAATCTTTTAAACAATTCTTCTAGGTCCTTCTTGTTCACGAAATCTACATCCATGGGTGAAAACTTATGTACCTTTCCACCTATGTAGCTCAGTACTCCACTCACACCTCTCATAAATCGGCTACCATGATGAAACACAAGTACAACAAAAATAGACATCTACATCACATTTAGAATGCTTATTAACAATTTTATAGAACCTTTTCAATCCAAAAAATTTTACAGTATGTTTTGAAACACATTTTACAGTCAAAGACACATGCATTTCACTAACTATTAAATAGAAACTAAGATCATATTTTAGCCCACTACCAAATCCACATTTGCCCTAATCCTCAATGCTCAATGTTAAAAACTTCATAACCACAATATATTACATGTAGATATTAACATCATGCTACTATAAACTACTATTATTCAAAACCCAAGTGAACTACGTCCTTGCATTGCTGTAAAATAAAAAAATAAAAAAATCACAAGTAGAAGAGGAACCATCACTCACCGTTGCAGTATAATCACCTAGTCATGTGATCGTCGTCAACAGACACTCTGATCACAAGCCCATTGTCACACGTTGTTAACATTGCAGACACTTTTTGGAGGGAATGCATACGAAGAGTTTTAGTTTGTTAGGATAATTTGTAATTTGAAGGAGAAGAACAAGGGTTTTTATGGAAGCACACCCTAAACCATACGACGCCATTTGGTCTACTGTGCAGGGGTCGATCAGTCCCGACTATGGACACACAATACACACGTGAACTAGCCACTAACATGTCAACACCCCACCGTTTCCCTTCCGGTTGCAGGGGTCGCAATGGGTATTTCCAATAAAGAATGGGGATCAGTTTGTTAATTTCAAATCCTGGGGTGCGCTTTGTCCATAAACCAAATGGTGAAGAACTAGAATGGACATTTACTCAAACTTTTTTTAATAGAGTTGTCAACCTTACTTTCTTAACTTTTTTTCTCAAAGAATATAAATTTTTAAACTTCAATGTATCTCTACTATTATGAAAACATTCTTATTGACAACTTCGGTTCTCGTTATCAATTAATTGAGATTATAATTGATAATATCCTTTTATTTACATTGCTAATTAGTATTTGAGTAACCATGCCAAATTATCATCCTAGATCTCCTAGAATCGTTTCATTTTAATTTTGTTGATTTAATTAACTAGAAATGAAGATCCGCTACACATCTATTGCTACATTCAAGTAACGTTTTACATTCAACATAGTTTTTTAGTCAAATTTAATGTAAACGTACACTTCTAGTTAATGAAAATTATACAGCTTTTGCAAGCTTTGAATTGGAGATGATATTGATTACTTTAGCAAAAGATGAGTTTCTCAGATCTCTGATCTTGATTCTGAAGCCACTTTTAGACTCAATCTCTATTGTATAGCTATCTTTTTTTTAGGGTTAAGATAGGTTGGACAGATCTTAACTCTAAACATTATAACATTACAATATTCACTCACGTTATGCACTTACCGTTCTTCTAAAAATCAAACAAGACCGACCAGTTGAACCAGGTTAATCAGGAATTGATCCTCCAGACGATTCGATTGTGAAGAAAAATTGTCTGCAAAAATCGGTAAAAAAATCGGTCGAACTAGCAGTTAACCAATGAATCGGAAGAACCAGTCCGATTTTTAAAAAAGTCATCGGTTTGCTGAAACACGGTTAAACGATGTCATTTTAGTATTTTACATTTCAAAAACAAATCTAAAAATTTCAGAAAACCCAAAATGCATCCCACCCTCATTCTCACGTGCCAGTGCCAAACATTGAACTGAGCCATTAAAGAATCAGTATTACCACCAACTAGGCTGACTAGCCCTACCTTGACTCACCCTCTCCGCCTTCTCTATCCCTGAGTTGCTGTTGTTAGCCATGGGGCTGTCGCTGTCGGTGTTCTAACAAAAAAATCACATCTTCGCTGTAGTAGCATCACCCTCCCGTTAACATCGCTTGGTTTGTTCACTTCTAGCTCTCGCAGGCATGGCTAAACTCAGTCACGGACTTCTCCCATCCTCGTCGCTCACGCTTGTTCTCTTCTCGTCTGTGTTTCTTTGCTTCATATATGCTCTCTTCCTTACGTTCTTGACCTTCGTCCTCTCTCTCTCTCTCTCTCTCTCTCTCTCTCTCTCTCTCTCTCTCTCCCTCCTAGCTTAGTCATTGTCACTGTTAATAAGCCTCCAGCCTTCCGCTGCTTCTTCAATTTCAGTTTTGGGATCTAATTGTTGTTTATTTGGATTAATAATGTTGATGGTTGATTGTTATTTTTCTGATTTAATTATATTGGTTGTTGCGTTGATTGTTGTTTTTATGAGTTAATTGTTATTTTTTGAGTTAATTTTCTTCTTTATTTATCGTTGTTAACAAGGATGGATTATTGTTGTTTTGTTCTGACTTCTGAGTTAATTATTGTTGATTATTATTAATTTTCTGAGTTATTTTTGTACTATTGTTCTGATTCTAAGTTAATTTACTAGTTGTTGGCTTGTTGAGTATAAGTTAGTTAGAAATTTTATATTTTGAAGATGAAACAATCAGATACTGATCACCAAGTTAGAAATTTATTATTTTATTGGTAGAATGTGTTTGTCAATTATGTGTGTTTTGATTTTTTTTAGTTATAAACTTTGATATTTAAACTTGTTTGTTTTTAGATGAGCTTGAAGCTTAAGATTGTTTTAGGACAGTATTTGGTGGAGAGAACTTCAGATACATGTCATTCTTGTTGATGACTCGGTCTATCAATATATTTTTTCGATCACTAGCCGGCCTCTGAGGCTATGTTTGGTTGGAAGAAAAGAAATAGAGAGAAAGGAAATAGAAAGGAAAGAAAGAAAAGTAAAGAAATTGAGTAGATTTTTATTTTCCTTGATGTGTTTGGATGAAAGGAAAATAAGAAGGAAAGAAATGTTATAAAAAGACAATCTTACCCTGTATTATAAAATATATTGAAAAAAAAAGTGAATGAGTAATATTGAAAGTATAGAGAGAAAATAAGTTTTGTCTCCCTTTTCTTTCTAACATTGGAGAAAAAAAATTGGTAGTCCTACCAATTTTTTTCCATCCCTTTTCTTTCCTTTCTAATTTTCCTCCTCAAACAAACAATGGAAAATAAATATTTTCTTTCCCATTTCCGCTCCTCTCTTTTCTTTCCTTCAATTTCCCTTCAAACAAACATAGTCTGAGTGAAAAGAAATCCCGTTTATTCACCCTCAGATTTGAGACTAAGCTCTCTGACTTGCGACTAGCCTCTCTCGCTCAAGATAAGGTCCGGTGATTCTTTTTTGTCTCTTTCTCAGTTAGGTCAAATAAATAACTTTTAATAATAAATTATAAATAATTTATTATGCAAAATTGTAAAATTTTAAATTTTATTAATTTAAAAATTATTGAATTAAATCGATTCAACCACAGTTCAATTCTAGTTGAACCGTTAAACCAATTTCTCTACCGATTTAGTTCTCACAACCTTGCTACTCACGCGCACAGCATTAAAAGATTTCTATCTACTATTAGACTCAATCAAGTCTCAAACCCATACGTATCTGTTACAAGACAAGAAATTTTATCACTGAACCAAGACCTTGTGTCATTGTGTGTTATAGCTATCGTTTCAATATCCGATTCTACTAAGGTACTATTATTTTTATACAGCAGTCTCAATAAAATATTTGTATTATCATAAATTATGTTTTTGGTTGAAAATATTTGTGTTACACTTGCCCCAGAATAGCATTTAACAAAAAAGTAGTCCAAAAATCCTAACACGCAACAAAAAAGTCCAAAATACAAATCAATTTTGTTTTTCACAAGCAATCCGAAAAGAACCACTATTTTTTTTTATTATTTCTCCAGTCAAAAACAAGTTTCTATTGAGCTACAAGCTATAGTTATCACAAAATGTACCCTACAAAAAGAACTAATGTTTCTATTTTCTTGTTTTAAACCATATCTACTGTTTCTTAAGAGAGAGAAGACTAAAGAAAAAACCGCATACCTTCAATAATCTTTCTTCTTTTCTTGGTTTGAGTTTTCGTTGAGATTATTGTTTGTTGCGAGATTTGAGAGAAGTTTTAAATTTGAGAAAAAAAATGGTAAGCGTTATATTGCATAGCGCGAATGCAAAATATCTTTGTGTAGTTTTGTTTGGGCGCGTGTATACATATTCTGTAGAATAAAAGTATTTTTTTTTTATACTTAGACTAATTTAATTGAAATTAAATAATAAAAAATTTAGATGTATAACATAACTATAAAATATTATACAAACTACAATCTAATTATTCACAGAGGATAGATAAATCAAAAGAATAAATACAATATCTTATTCTTATCAAGGATATCATGTTAATTAAAATAAAAATATTTTAATATATTCTAACAAAAATAATTTCTAATACAGTACGGAGAATACGATGTTCACGCCGTTAAATTACTAAATGAGACTATGAGAGTTAAAGTATAAGAGAATAAAAAAAATGTAACTAAAAATATTGATATCAAAAGTAAGAAATATGATCACTCACTTCTTAATTTTTTTAAATCAAATAAATATTTTTGTATTTGTCAGAATAGTATAATTCAATTTCTACATTAATAGATGCATAATCCGTGGCAGGATAGCACTTTTTATGAAACACACGAATTTCAACTTAATCCTCTTGTAGCAGTTTATGTATTGCATGCGTTTTAACTTTTAACATAATTCGTCATAGATTACAATCTATAATAATGTATGATACTCACATAGATATAGAACACGATATAATATAAGATATGTGAATATATAAATTTTAAAATTTTATAAATATAAAAACACAACAATATAAAATATTTGTTAGATAAATTATAATAATATTTTTCTTTTAATTATATAAAATATTTAAAATATTTTTTTATTTTAATAAATAATAATATATATTATTTTTAAACTCATTTTGAGAATATATATTACGAATAAAGTTGAACACGCTGACATATGATGGTATTTATTAGGTGTTTCCAAATATGTTCGACAAAATTTTTTTATTAAGACACAGTTAGACACACGTGTTGGACGAGTGTCAATGAATATCTGTCCAAAATGTATCTGACACGAAGACACAACAACTCAATAAAGTGTCCATACTTTATAAATTACAGCAGTTTATGCATTACATGCGTTTCAAGGTAATCCACTACAAGTTATAGATTGTAGCACTTTACATAAATAAATAATTATACACCTGTGTAATGAATTTTTAATTGTTATATTCATGTAATTTTAAAATGTACTTATTTTATTTATGTAAATTACTTTAAAAAAATTAAGTATTAATGATGAAATAAATAATATATTAATTTAATATAGTGTTATTGAGTAATTCCATTATGATTTTTAAGGGAATCTGATTTCAATACTGGAACTCATTATTACCTGCGTTTAATTGCATAAATAATAAAATGAAATTTGTAACTTCTCCAGATGGAAAAATTTTAGATACAAAGATGAATTTGATCACAAAAAGATATTAGCTCCTGAAAAAGAGATCTTCAATTGAATAGTAAGATAGGATTCAAGTTCCGGTACCTAAGTGTGTATTAAATAAATAGAGTATATATATATTGATTAGTAAGTATATTCTCACGTATGTGTTGCTTAATTATTTCCTTTCTCCTAATAAAATTAGCTTATGTAAAATAACTTCTTTTCTTTCTTTTTTTTTTTTACTTGGTAAATTGATTCTTCTAAAATTTTTAAGAAAATATCCTTTTTTTTGAGTTATTTTTTTAAAAGATTTTATGAAAAAATAAAAGTAATTTTATGTTTGGATATTTCATGCAAAAAGATTTTTTTATCTATCAATTATGTTTGGTATATATGAAATAAGCTAATATTTTATTAGCTGCAATAACATAAAGATATAGAAAAAAGATATGTTATTTGTAAGAATAATTAAGAGCATAAAACATATATTGAATATTGAATAAAATTGATAGTGAAATTAACAAATGTGAGTAAAAAAAAAAATATAAAATGTTAGTGAATTATTGTGATACAAAATGAAAAAGGATTAACTTGTGAAAAAAATTAATTGTATAGTAATTTTCATAGATGGCTAAGGGTAATATTATGTAAATTTGTTAAATGAAAAGAAATGAGTTTATGCTAACTTAAAATGAGTAAAATCTAGAGAATAAACAAACTAGAAAATTGTATGTAAAGTAATAATAAATCGATTGTGTAAATAATACGATAATCAACAAAAAAATTGTTAAAAAATGAAACTTCGATTATTAAAATTGGTTCAAAAATTTGAATTGATAATTCAAACTTCGTTAATTTTAGTGGAATAGGTATTATTTATTAGCTTTACTCGAATGCCAAATATTCTTATGTGAATGAATTTTTATAATTTGTCTCTGGTGATGTTGTAATACGTCTTTTTCTTTTGATAGAGTGAGTATAACTCGAACGCTAAAGAACATGGTGGGTGAGTACCTGCAAAAGACACTTCGATATTCAAGTTAGTAAATATTTAAAAGGTATAAAAATTCTATAAATATAAAATGTTCATGTGAGTACTTATTTGAGATTAGATATAGAAGGTTTTATAAACAAGTGATTAATGAATCAACAATGCTAGGGAACCAATAGCATATCAGCAAAAAACAAGCCAAAAGTGTCTGGGCTGGGACCTGAAAGCCCAATACACTTCAGCACCATCCAAAATTGACTTAGGTTAAACCATATTCATCCTCCCCAAAAATCCTACCCTTGCTTTCACCGTTTTACCACACAGAATTTTGAAAGTCATCTACATCCGCGCCACGCTTCCGGAAACATCGCGTAACCCTCTTCCCTCTCCTCTCCGGACACTGCGACGCTGCTCCTAGCGGCTCTGCCCATCGCGCCTCCTCGCACGCAACTTGAGCGCAACCATCTTCCCTCTCTTCTCCGGACGCTGCGACGCCGCTCTTAGCCTTTCCGCCCATCGCGTCTCCACACACGGAAACAGAGCGACGCCACTCTGCTGTTGCATGCGGGTTTTATCGGCGCCTCTGAAGTTTCCTGGTGCAGCTGCGCCGTCCGCCGATGGACCTCTACTTCTCCAGCCTGGAAGCCTCCCTTCCTCTCACTAATTGGTAAGTATGGTAGATGTTTCCTTTGATTTCCTATGCATGTTTTGAAAAGAGATTTGGACATGGTTTTATTGTAATGGTTCCTGTGAATTTTGATTGAATGGATGTTCTTTCCAGGTTGTATTGCTCAAGTATACAATTTTGGTGCATCACTGGTCCTTGTCAAAATTAGCAGCTGCACGTTTTCCTGTTTTTGGAGTTTTGCAAAAGGTTGATTACAGGTAAATATGTTTTTGACTCCTGATTGAATTTGGGTGGATTCTGATTATATGAAACTTGAACGAAAAAGTTTGATTTTCTGATTGATATTTGTACGAGGTTTCACACGAAATCTGTTTGAGTTTGTTAAGTTACCAAGAACATGAAATTAGAACTTTGATAGATTCTGATTTGTAATAAAAAATTAGTTTCAGCAAATATGGTTATGAGATTAGTTATTCACTATTTTCTCATCATAGGTATGCACGTGCTGCAAGTCTATATATTGTTACCGTAATAATGTGTTAACGATTATGATCAATTACTGCAAATTAATTTTATATTTGAACTGTACATAAGAGCTGATGGAGGTACTCTATAGTTGTTCTATCTAGTTTTATTTCTTGATGATTTCGAAGAGCAAAAAAGATATCCCCATAATTTAATTTGTCTGAAACTCTTCGAAAACATCCCAATTAAAAGGTAAACTTCACCTATTTTTTATTGCTTTGTCTCTTGGCTGGTTCTGCATTGTTATGGCATGAAGTTGCTAGAGAGATATTGTTATATACTCCTAAACGAAAAACCTTTGGAAGAAGTTATGTTATGACGTGTGTTTTTATAGACTAATAGGTTATTGTTGCATATTTGCTAATTGGTTCCACTTTAAAAAGGTTTTTAAAGGACTGTCACTGTGGTGTTAATGATGAAATAATACGAAGAATTCATTGAAACAAATAAGTATTCCTTGAACTAATTAGTAGCGAGTCCTCATGTACAAATATGGTTGCCAATCACTGCCGTGCTCTTGGTTAAGCAGTGTTTTTTCTATTTGAATTCACAGGGGGTAAGAGACGTACTTCACTGGTAATTATGATGTTTTTTCTAATTGAACTTAGGTATGAACTGAATTTATCAACTTCCAGCAAGAAAATTCGATTTTTTGGTTAAGATTTGTTGGTGGTTTTACAACACATGTTGGACTTTGTTAGTAACGTAGAACATAAAATTTGAAATGGTTTATTCCTGTTTTGTAATCTATGCTTACCTTTAGGAACTATGGTTGTAGTCGATGTGGTTTACCTTTGCTATTTTGTTGGATGTTGTTGAATTGCTATAACTAGCGAATGGATGATTCTGTAATTAGAAAGCGAAAGATCTTGTTATTGGGAATTGGGTTTTGCTATATTGACTTTGATTGGTAATTGATTGTTGCTGTTTTCTTAATTGTGTTCTGGATTTTGGATAGTGAAATTATAGTAAATGTTGACTGATTTGTGTTGAACTAGGTTTTGGTACTTGCTCATGATTCAAGCGTCAATTTATCAAGAACTCTAAATTTGTTTCAACAACCCAGTATGTAGCTTAATGCTGGTTCATTCATGTTTCCTATATGCAGATTTTAGGGGCTGTTTCTTGTGAAACCGCAGCAGAATTGATTTGCGGAAAATCCAACCAACATGGGGAAAAAAGTAAAATGATGTCTACCATTCACATTTTAACATTCCACATTATCTTATGTGTGACTTACAACTAGTGTAACAATTAGCAGAAATTATTAGAGTCCCAGTGCTCGCCCTGCTACATACATGACATGATGAGCACGTTATAAAAAAACAACTTCGTTGAGAAGCTTGTGGAGATTGATGAGATTGGATTCAGATTCTTGAGGCTTGTTCCAAATTGGTCGGTAAAGCAAGCCATCATGGTTCACCTAGCTGAGTCTATCAAGTTAAGCAGAGAACTTTTATACTCAACATTGGCAACATCCGCCTCAATGCCAAGTTAATCGGGAAGGTTTTTGGCCTTCCGTCTCGAGGTAACTTCTGCTATTCTAATTACCTAGTCTTGCGTAGGCGTGTTGGTGTAAATATCTTTGGGTATGGATATATTAACATGAATAACACATGAACATGTTGTAGGGGATCTATTTCCAGCACTAGATGACATTAATCCGTGCCACGTCACCATAAAAAACCGATTCCATAGACGGATAACAACTGAACTCTGAAATTTAGTTTATAGTTGTCCAATGGCCACATAATCAGATAGGATGGAGTTCAGGAGATATTTCCTACTGGTGGTGATGAAGATGTTCCTGTGCCCCACCACTCAATATGTACTTTTTCCATGGCACATCTATCCCGTGTTAAATGTTTCTGATCCACGGAGATTCAACTGACCGTTGGAAACTCTGAAGTGGTTCGACAAGGCAGTCGAGAAGTATAAGCTGAAAGGGAACAAAACGTGTGAAGGCTGCATGTTCGTCATGCTGGTAGGACGCAATGACCATTACTAAATTCAGTATCCCTTTTTTTTTATGAAGAACATAACTTGTATAAAATTAATTTCCTATACATTAGTTTGGAGAGTTTAGGCTCTAGTACTGTTATTTGTATGAGATATACTGATATGTTGCTGAATTACTTGAATCTTTGTTCACTAATTTTAGATGGTTCAGTGTATGATTTCATCTAAATGTTTCCTATCACTAGTTCTGTATCCCTTGCTATATACCAAATGATTGCGAGCCTTATACAATCTTGAACCATATCTGATGCTAACTGTTCAACTTAAGAGTATATTCAACGTGGTTTTCCATCATGTATAACTTAAATTGTGCCCATCCTTTGTGTAGATCCTCTATTTTCAGCAGTTGCAATACGGTCTACTCGACAACTGTCTTGAGCATGAGCCATGGCTCGATGCGTGGACCTCGGAGAGGCTAGAAAAGAAGGCGCAATATATTCTATCCGAGGTACTCATTTCTCTCTCGTAATCGGTTAATTTAAGCCATTATGTAAGTTGGAGCTGCTTATCAGATGACTCAAGATGTTTTTTATGTTTGCCTTTTTGTTGTCTATAAGTATGTTTTTTGTTTGTCAGATATGCTAGGCAGATGTCGTTGATCCCGTGTGGTTGAGATTTTATTTTTTTTATTTTTCTTTTTCTGGTTTCTGGTTTGGTGGTGCTTTGGGGTTTGATTAAGATCATTGATTCTCTTCGTCTCTTAAATCAGGGGTGCCTTTTGACTAGACATAGGGGATGTGAAGACATAAAGGGCCGGTCACCATAAGCTGCGAGGAGAAAACTGGGAAAAAAAAGCACCACAGAAGCGTGGGCGAATCCTTTCGGTGCCGCCAAGGGTAAGCACGTTTTAAGGCTTTAGCGTGTTAACAAGTTTACTTCGCTATTGTTAATTTGGTTCATGCTATTGCTTCAAACAGGGGAGCTCAGTCGGTAGAGAGAGTAAGCAGGTATCAAAGGAAAGACGACCAAGTGGACGCACAACAACTCCACCTCCAACAAGAAGAAGTTCACGGTGCGCCGAATGATAAAAAACTAGCCCGAGAGAAAGAGAACACCCTAAGTTATATCCTATCTTTGAGGGTCTTTAAATAAGGTGCCACACTTAATAGAGAAAGAGACTGAACTTAATCGTTATGCAAGGAAGGGAGGAAGTACGCGTGAAAAGGAAAACAAGTAGTACTAAAACGATGATAAATATAAAATAATAAACTTATCCATGAGTACGGTTCAAAATAAAATGCTTAGAGGTAATTAAACAAAGAAAAGAAACTAATACTTTCTAACTAATTTCGTCGAAGAGGCTCCCATACTTGTGTCCTATCCTATCATTGATTAGGACCCTTCAGTTATTCACGAATCGAGGTACTAGTGGTTTTCCTCCAACATCTTTTCGCGCAGTGAAGATTCAGTTTCGTTGTGCGGGATGAACTAAGACTCGACGGGGTGCCAAAGTGGGGAAATAGGGCATGTATTCCACCTTTGGACTTCCGCAAGGGTTCAATTCCTCCTCTGGATCCTCTTCCATGGTGTCTTCCTCCTGGTCAGGGTTGTTGGATTCCTCCTCCTCTATCTCGGAATCTGATTCGAGGTGTATCACTTCAAATGACCGTTTCTTGAATGCTGAAGCGCTCTTATCTAGGAAGGTTACGACGGACAGCTGGGGTTCTCTTTCCATGAACTCTTGACCTAAGTAGATAGCTTGGAGCACGGTAGTAGTGGTCGCAACTACCCATGCGTGCTTCGAGGGGTCATACTCAGAAGTTACCTTCGGGGGCACTGCGTCGTCTCTATCCGCTGTGCCATGTTCCTCTGGAGACAGTATGGGAAAAGAAAAGGGATGAGAACTTAAGTCTCAGTAGGAGTGCTATGCAACACCTCCATATCTATCTCCAGCCCACGTGCGGGATTTTAAAAAGGGGTCGTACGACATGACATGTAATATGAACCTCTTGTAAAGCGTAAAACATATTGGTAAAAAGGAAAGAACATAAAAAAAAATAGAAGGATAACATCTTATGTATCATCAACATAATCATATATAAATCTTAAAAAAATATAAAAATCAAACTTTCATTCATGCTTTCTCCTTTCTTAACTTTTATGGAAGGTATTGAGCTCAAACCGGTATAAAATGAGAGTCCCCTTCCCTTACCAAAGGTTCTTATCTCGAATGTCTTAGCGATCACCTTCCCTTACCGAAGGATCATCTTGATCGATCACCCTCCTTTACCGAGGGATCATCTCGATATCTTGTCTCTTGGGTTCACCTTCCCTTACCGAAGGATCATTCCCTCAGTTCAATTTACAATCAAGGTTATTTAGACATACACAAGAAGGGAGTCAGATCAACAAAGATATATTATTATATAAAATTGATGGGATAGTCCCCTTCCCTTACCGAAGGTTCTTATCCCAAAGGTTTGCCGATCACATTCCCTTACCGAAGGATCATCTCGCTTATCTTGTCTTTGGGGGTCACCTTCCCTTACTGAAGGATCATTCTCTCAGTTCAATTTACAATCAAGGTTTGTTTAAGCATACATAAAAAAGAGGGTCATACAAGAAGCATTTATGTATGAAGATGGATAAAATTAGGATATACTAAATAATTAAATGAAACATGGTAAAAAGGTATGTACTCTCAATGTTAAAGGAATATTAATGATATAATGATATGAAAAGGCATGTAGATGCACATGATAAAATTAGGATATACTAATAAAATAAAACATGGTAGAAAGGTATGTACTCTCAACATTAAAGGAACATTAATGATATAATGATATGAAAAGTCATGTAGATGCACAGGATAAAATTAGGATATACTAAATAATTAAATAAAACATGGTAGAAGGTATGTACTCTCAACATTAAAGGAACATTGATGATATAATGATATGAAAAGTCATGTAAATACATCGGATAAAATTAGGATAAACTAAATAATTAAATAAAACATGGTAGAAAGGTATGTACTCATGAATCAAGAGATTATGAATGACAAAAATAAATAGACATGGTCAATATGGATAAGGGATGAGAAAAAGGTATTTAATGCCATGAGACACATGAAAGATAGTAACCATGCATATATGGAAGAAAAATAACTAGAGCATACTACATGCCAACATAAAGTGAGAAAGACATAATTTCCTACTCTTTTTCCTAACGCTTCTTCGAGCTTGCCTCTTTTGTTTGTACACATAATATTATTTCTTTGTAGAGAGAGAAGGTAGAGGATTAGTATTTGAGAGGAGTGATTTTCTACCTATAGGTGCTCCCCTATTTATATATATTTGGGGATAGGGTGGTTGGGATAATTTTAATTTCAAATGGAGAGTGGTTACTAGATTCCTATCCATAAATTTAAAATTCTAAGCCTATCTCCTAACTGATTTTCAAATTTTGAATTTAATTTTGTTTCTAGAAGGGGTGGTTGTTACATTACCACCCCCATGAAAAAAAAATTTGTCCCCAAATTCTACATCCTAATTTGGTCGATAAAGGTCATTAGTAGGATGCATAGTAATTTGGACATGGGTTAGCCAATCTTACTAGTAGCGGAGAGAGATATGAACGAAAGAGAAGCACCAGTATCATCTAGGATGGTTAAAGGATTCCATTAATTGTGCATTTACCCTCGATTCGATCTTCTGACTCGTGGGCTTCCTCGCTGCTGAGGGCAAAGACTCGCCCTTGACGCTGTGGTGGATTGGCGGGGGGTGGGAGAACTGCTGGGCATTCCCTGGCGATGTGCCCCGGCTGAAAACACCGGAAGCAGACATTTTGCCCGGTAAGGCACCTACCCCTATGTTGCTTCCCGCATGAAGCACACTCCTTGAGTTCGATGGTGTTTAGTGAGGCATCAGTGGGAGATTTCTCGCGATCCGTGCCCTGTTGAGGTTGCTTTCCTGTAGGTTTTCCAAGAAGGGCCTTTTTCTGTGGCGGCTGCTGAGATGATTCTTGATTCAGTTGCCTTTTCTTGAAAGCCTCGCTTCTTTCTAACGCTAATTTTTTGGTGCATTCTTCAACCACCTGGCACTTGCTAACGAGGGAGGAGAACTCCCGGATTTCCAGTGGGGCTATAGTGGTTAGGACTTCTGCCCTGAGCCCTCCTTGATACTTCATACACTTCCAGTTTTCATCTGGATTAGCCTTATACATGGTAGAAAATTTGCAGAGTCTCTCGAACTACTTTGTGTACTCTGCAATACTCATCCTATCTTGCCTTAGCTGAAGAAACTCCATCTCCTTGGACTCTTGATGAGCGGATATTTTATACGCTTTTTGGGGATAATTTCATATAGTTTTGAGTATGTTTTAGTTAGTTTTTAGTCTATTTCTATTAGTTTTTAGGAAAAATTCATATTTCTGGACTTTACTATGAGTTGTGTGTTTTTCTGTAATTTCAGGTATTTTTCTGGCTGAAATTGAAGGAGCTGAGCAAAAATCTGATTCAGGCTGAAAAAGGACTGCTGATGCTGTTGGATTCTGATCTCCCTGCACTCAAAGTGGATTTTCTGGAGCTACAGAACTCGAAATGGCGTGCTTCCAATGGCGTTGGAAAGTAGACATCCAGGGCTTGCCAGCAATATATAATAGTCCATACTTTGCACAAGAATAGCCGACGTAAACTGGCGTTCAACTCCACAAATGGCCTCTGCACGTGAATTGCTTAAGTCTCAGCCCCAGCACACACCAAGTGGGCCCCAGAACACACCAAGTGGGCCCCAGAAGTGGATCTCTGCATCATCCATCATAGTTTATCCAATTTTTGTAAACCTAGGCTACTAGTTTAGTATTTAAACAACTTTTAGAGACTTATTTTTGGATCTCATGACATTTCAGATCTTCTCTTGGTTATTCACAATTCAACTGATAAACATAATTGACTTCCTGACTAAGATTTACAAGATAACCATAGATTGCTTCAAACCAACAATCTCCGTGGGATTCGACCCTTACTCACGTGAGGTATTACTTGGACGACCCAGTGTACTTGCTGGTTAGTGGTACGCGTTGTGAAAAGTGTGATTCACAATTCGTGCACCAAGTTTTTGGCACCGTTGCCGGGGATTGTTCGTGTTTGAACAACTGACGGATTATTTTGTTGCTTAGATTAGGAAAAAAATCTTTCTTTTTGGTTTATGTTCATGGTAATTGGCTATCATAATTTTCTAAAAACCTTTTTCATAAATAATATTTTTTCTATTAAATTTTGTGCCAAACTTTAAGTTTGGTGTTTTCTTGTTGATTTCCCTTTGGTTTTCGAAAATTTTGGTTTGGTTTTCTAAAAATTTTAAGTTTGGTGTTCTTTCTTCATGTTCTTGTGTTCTTGTGAGTCTTCAAAGTGTTCTTGAGTTTTCCTTGTGTCTTGATCTTAAAATTTTTAAGTTTGGTGTTCCTTGGTGTTTTCCCTCCAAAATTTTCAAAAACAAGGAGCATTAGATCTAAAAATTTTAAATCTTGTACTATCTTATTGTTTTTCTCTCTCCTCACTAAATTCAAAAATATCTTTTCAAAATATCTCTTCTAACTTCCTAACTTCTTATCTTTTCAAAATTTGTTTCAACTAACCAACTAACTTTTTGTTTGTTTCTTAACTTTTTCAAAACTACCTAACTAACTCTCTCTCTCTCTCTAATTTTCGAAAATATCTTCCCTCTTTTTCAAAAATTTCTTTTTTTTAACTAATTAATTTTTATTTTCTTTTACGAAAAAAAAAATATATTTTTTTTTTAATTTCAAAATTCAAATTCTTTTTAGTTATTTTATTTTATTTAAGTATTTACTTCTTATAAAATAAAATAAATAAAAAGATAAATCAGTCCAAGTTACATCCATATATCCATCATGGACATAAGTGGAAATGAACAGTCCAGGAGGACTCTGGGGTCATATTCTAACCCTTCTATTGCTTCATATGGGAGTAGCATATGCATACCCTCCATTGGAGTTAGTAGCTTTGAGTTGAATCCTCAGCTCATTATCATGGTGCAGCAAAGTTGCCAGTATTCCGGTCTTCCACAGGAAGAACCTACAGAGTTTCTGGCACAATTTTTACAAATTACTGACACAGTATATGATAAGGAAATAGATCAGGATGTCTACAGACTATTACTGTTTCCATTTGCTGTAAAAGATCAAGCTAAGAGGTAGTTAAATAACCAACCTAAGGCCAGCATAAGAACATGGAAACAGCTGACAGAAAAATTCCTGAATCAGTATTTTCCTCCAAAAAGGATGACACAGCTAAGGCTGGACATCCAAGGCTTTAAACAAGGAGATAATGAATCTCTTTATGATGCCTGGGAGAGATACAGAGAGATGCTACGAAAATGCCCCTCTGAAATATTTTCAGAGTGGGTTCAGTTAGACATCTTCTACTATGGGCTTGCAGAAGGAGCTCAGATGTCTCTAGATTACTCAGCTGGTGGATCTATCCATATGAGAAAGACAATTGAAGAGGCTCAAGAGCTCATTGATACAGTTGCCAGGAATCAGCATCTGTATCTAAGCAGCAACCCTTCCATGAATGAAGAGGTTAAAACAGTAACTGCTGAATTTAGTACTATAAAACAAGCTGCTGAATTCAATCAGCAATTGGATTTTCTAACAAAGCAGCTAGCTGAATTCAAGGACAGGCTACAGGAGACAAGGATAGCTAATATACATATGAACGAACAGTTTAAGCAAACAAAGCAGCAGCTATCAAGGCAAATAGCAGAAGAATGCCAAGCAGTTCAATTAAGAAGTGGGAAAACATTAAATACCCCACCTCAAGGCATCAAAAATTCAAGAAATGAGCGACCCACCAAAGATTCACCTGAGGACAGTAAGAGCCCAGGGAAAAATAATTCTGGCACTAAAACACCAGAAAATGGGTGGAAGGCTGGCGCTGAACGTCCAGACCATGCCAAAAACTGGCGTTCAGCGCCAGAAACAAGGCTGGATTGGCGTTCAATGCCAGAAATGGGCAAGAATCTGGCGTTGAACGCCCAAATGGGGCAGATTCTCTATATGCATGCACAAAATCCTATTGGAGGATAATGCCAAACCAGTGGTTCAACCACAGAGGCGGCTAAATCCAGCCATGAAGGAAGTGGTGCAGAAAGAGGTCACCAAATTACTAGAGGCTGGGATTATTTATCCTATTTCTGATAGCCCCTGAGTGAGCCCTGTTCAAGTCGTCCCAAAAAAGGGAGGCATGTCAGTGATTCATAATGAAAAAATGAACTGGTTCCCACAAGAACAGTTACAGGGTGGCGCATGTGTATTGACTACAGAAGGCTCAATACAGCCACCAGAAAGGATCATTTTCCTTTACCATTCATAGACCAGATGCTAGAGAGACTAGCAGGTCATGATTATTATTGCTTTTTGGATGGCTATTCAGGCTATAACCAGATTGCAGTGGATCCCCAGGATCAAGAGAAAACAACATTCACATGCCCATCTGGAGTGTTTGCTTATAGAAGGATGCCATTTGGGCTATGTAATGCGCCTGCAACCTTCCAGA